>NW_026781736.1:0-193718 GCF_030144855.1 Hypanus sabinus | reverse complement strand
ATGTGATCTCAGTGATTTTGAGAGTGGAATGTTTGTCGGTGCCAGACAGTGCAGTTTTATAGACAATAGGTGCAGGAGTAGGCCGTTCGGCCCTTCGAGCCCGCACCGCCATTCAATGTGATCATGGCTGATCATCCACAATCATTACCCCGTTCCTGCTTTCTCCCCATATTCCTTGACTCCGCTATTTTTAAGAGCTCTATCTAACTCTTCTCTTGAAAGCATCCAGAGAATTGGCCTCCACTGCCTTCTGAGGCAGAGCATTCCACAGATCCACCACGCTCTGGGTGAAAAAGTTTTTTCCTCAACTCTGTTCTAAATGGCCTACCCCCTTATTCTTAAACTGTGGCCTCTGGTTCTGGGCTCTCCAAACGGTGCCTGGTTTCAGATACTCACACAACCGGGACTATTTTGTCCACGTCCCTATCAAACTCCGTGGGATACTTTATGTCTCATCGAGGTTTTAAAACCCTTTGCTTTAATCTTCATGACGTCAGCCAGGGAATTCCGTTCATCTGCAATTGATCACATTGACAGTTTCCATAACTGCACAGGTTACCACGACTTCACGCAAACATTATTCTATAGATACGGGTATTTCATGAAAGAAAGCAAACTTTCACCATCGAGCGTTAGGATGAACAATTAATTTTATTGCATTTCTGGAACATGAGTGAAATCACTGGCAGGCCTTCCTCCTTCAAAGTGACCCACCACGTCAACATAAAGTGAACAGAACGATGACGTCAGCTGGGGGCGCATCACTGACCTCCAGATTAGTTTTTTTTTTTCTCTTTATGTAATTTCTCGCACTTTAACTGAAACTGGTTGATCTGCATCAAGCCCGTACCTCTCTGACCCTGTAACTCAGTAACACTTTCTCTGAAGCTTTCCGCTCCTTTTGGATCCTTTTGTGTTCTCCTCCTGACCTCTCTCGCTCGGCGTCAGCTCTTTGCCGGTATCCCAGGACTTCCTGTTGTAACCTCTCTCGCTCGGCTTCTGCTTTATGTTTTCATTCATTTTCCCTCTCTAATCTTTGCCATTCTGCCTTGACCGTAATAGTTAATTTCTAGCTCTTCCAGAAGTATAGTTGGTGTATTTTAAACGACGTTGTTAGCTTTTAACTGTTAGTCTATTGCGTCCTGATTTGAAAATAAAATACAGCATTAGGTTATTCACAATAGATAGTATAGAGTATGTTTTACACTATTAAGAAAATTGAGTATCATTTAACAACGTAAAAGATAGTTTTAATGAGGGTACTTACAGATCGTTTTGAATCAAAAATTTATGAGTATGCCAATCTCATAAGTATCATTTGTACGTACGATTTCTATCCAATCCATTGAAAAGTTATCAAATTTAATCATGAATAGCTGATATACAAATAGTTTGGGGACCAGGGCGTGGGTAATGTTAAAAATAGCATTCTCAGGCACAGCACAGCCAGAGTTGAAAATATTTATAGAACATTAAAGAGAGGTGAATTTATTCAAGGCCAAGAGCTGCACTGGCAGCAGTATGAAGCCATTTGGTAACATTTTTCTAACTGTTTGTCAACATTTATCTCATTTTATTAACTTTAACAATCTTAATAAAACTTAGGGTGATCTTAAATGAATAAGTATTACTTCACAAAATTTAAAGAAATTGCTCTTAAAATCTGAGAGAACATTTTTCAAAACTATTTCAGGAATTTATATTGTTAGACTAAAATAGACACTAGAATCAAGGCTGCTTTTTTCCTCACTGGTTAGACTACAACCTGCTTATAAAATTAGCACATTCTTTATTACTTTTATTCTACTGATAAAACCAAGGATCTTGATTACCATTCTCTAAAGAGCTTTCTTAAAATGTCCAGTCATCTTCAATTATTGCTGTACATACATCCTCAGACTTTACTGTTCCTGAATCACTATTAGACTTGTACCATGTGGGTCAAATTGTTGCTCCTCACAGATCAGAAAACAAGATACCTGAGCATCAACATTGTTCATTACTGACTTATTACAAAACTGAGGTATGGGCTTGAATACTCTAGGACTCAATTCACACCAATGTTAGCAAATAACACATTTCTACGGACAATGCTCCAAAATAAATTACAGAAAAAATAGATTAAATTTACCTGTCAAAGGTAAGATCTTTGCAAGGCAAAGATTTTCTTCAATATGGAATGCTGAAGCATTCTAAACATAAACCCTGGTTTAGTTTGCACTTCTTACATTCATAAAAAAAAGTTCAGATGTATCAAAATAGCAAGATCTCTAGTTTTCTGTTGAGAACTCAATTAATTTTGATGATCGATGGATAACTATATTTATAGGAGTTTAATATTAGTGCCACATCTCCGATTTAATCATTTGTGGATATGTTCTCCTTTCTAATCCTTTATTAGCAGGGAAGTTAAGATATTGTTATATTGAACAAGAGGAATGACAGTAATCTGTAATGCCATATTGCTCCCCAGTGTGAACACACCTGACCAGTTTTTCTTATCGACCTACATTATTTCAGTTAGGAACCAGTTAGAATGCAGCAAATTTACATTATTCTAGATATACATAGCAAATTGCATTCAAAGTTTCATCCAGTTAATTTTTTTTTTGAATGTTTGGCTAAGCAGTAACAACTGACAAAGTTTGTGTTTACTGTTTATAATGGGACTGAAGATTTATGTTCTTCCCATTGTAATCAGGTTAGCTCAATGCAAGCCATGCTATTTCCAGCCTACACAACGGTGTGCATCATATAACCATTTTACGAGCCTACTCTGTGGTGATGTCTAATATAACACTTTCATTGCAGTTTAGAAAGGCATTCTGAGGAGCTTCTGGCTCATTAACTGTTCAATTTTGACGTTATATAGATTTTAAAGGGATGGTAATTGATCATAGCCAATAGCCTTCCATTGTCCTGAGGGTGAAGAGAGAAATATTAGCTGGGCTTTCTGCTCCTGACTGTCATCCAGCAGCATCAGCTGCAAGGTTTGTGTATGCACACGACAGGATAAGGATAAATTGGGTCAGACTTCATGAATGAATAAGCTGCCAATTTTCATTGGCATGGCTCACAGAAGAAAACTGGTCTGAAGCATATTGGATGGGTGTCCTCAGAAAACATCAGTGCCTCCGTGAGAGGGCTAAGAAGAGAGCCACTTGGAAGTCGGGTGAGGAGCCAAAGACTCATCATTTCCTTGGAAAGAAATGATGTAATTTTACGACATGTGTTAGACCTCTCCACTCTTTTGCAGAACCATATTGATCAAAATTGTAATGTTTCACATTCAGAAGACAAAAAGAACCTTTGATATCCTTTATTTTAAGAAAAAAAAATGTCAGTTCCTCTTTCAATATAAATAAACTAAAGACATCTTGATAGATAGGCTAGTGCCATCTGTAGAGCCAGGGTTAAAACCCACACATAATTTTGTTAAATAAATAAATGGAATGTTTTATTAAGACAAGCTGATTAAATGTTTAAAATGTACACAAATTCAAGTACAGAACATTGCATTTCATAGGGTTAAGAAAACAAATGAAGCAAACTCATTCAACATTTTGTATAATTCTTATCAAGAGGCAAACGAGGAAAGAAAATGATGTGGTCAAATGCTACAAGTGAACTGATTCAATAAACTGTTCCCAAAGTAAATAGAAGAGCATATCAAATTTCATTCTTTTATTACCTACTCCACTCCCAGGGAAGATCAGAGGTATGGAGGAGAACTAAAAGGAGTCTTGCCCAGGCTCAACTTGTGAGTTCACAAAGCTCAAAGACAAAAGTAATGCTTGACCTATAAAACTGAACATTTTAATTTATGTGATCAACAGCAAATTCCTCTGAGATAATTGCCTTAATGTTAAAACAGTGTGGAAAGAAAATTGAAGAGTTAAGTCTTATTTACTTATTATAACCACACATATTATTTGAAAATATGCATCATTTACTAAAATAACACTACATTATTGAAAATTTAGAGATGGTATTTCTCCAAATGAAAACGCTAAATGGGAATTTATTTTTCCTGTCAGTAATCCTGTCTTCCAAGACTGACGGGAGAACAGTTCATGGCGTTGAAAATCTGTTTCTTAGGAAATTATCCCTTTACCAAAGGACCATGTGAAAAATGAAGCAAAATGAACCATAAAACCATAAGACTTAGGGGCAGAATTAGGCCATTCAGCCCATCGAGTGTGCTCTGCCATTTGATCATGGCTGATTTTTAGCAGTCATGATTGTCCTTCAGTCACACAAACTCAACCCCAATGAACTAAACAAAGCCAACACCTTGTTATTGGTCCAATGCTCACAGACTACTCTAATGATCATTCATACAAATGTAGAGAAATGGTCAAATGTAAATGAAGTCTCCAGTGTACAACCCCAGTCAACCAGAAGTAACCACAGACCACATAATCCAGAACGATCTTCAAACAAGAAGGGGTACTCTTCTCATAATTGTATTGATTATATATTAAAAATAAATTATAGTTGCTGATCTATATCAGCTCTACTTGTGTTTATTTACTGAATCTATTTGCTTTAATGGGTGGATGAAAGTAGAAAACTACTCTGAATGCATGGTCAATTTCCAGGCCAAAAGCTACTTAGGTCTCAATGCAACATTTTGGCTCAACGACCTACATATAGGTTGTTCTGCATTTACTTCAGCCTTTTCAATGGTGATGAAGCTCATAATCATTTATTTGTTCACAGAATCCTTCTTTGCACTCAAGTTAGTTTATCCCATCCCTGGATCCTGCATACTATCTAGTAACGGCTATTGAAAAAGTTAATACACATCATTTCCAGAACTCTGCAACAGAGGTAAACGAAATAGCAATTTGCATACGAGATTCAGTATCTTTTGTTTATTTTCTGAAAAGGAATCTCAAGCTATTTCTTTTGTGAGTACTGGTTAGCTCAGCACCTGATGTAACTAATTGTTAAGTTATATAGCTCATGCTTTAGTGTTTTCTACTGGAAACTGGTATCTGACAGTTTTAAAAGGAAAATTTTCAATTTGGGTTGTAAGCATATGATCTCTCACGATCAACTTTCTGCCTGACATTTTGCACAGGTATCTCATAAGGTCACTAATGAAGACCAAAATTCATGTTTTTGACATGATTTAAGAAAAATTATTTAATGCACAAATGAACATGTTACTAGGAACTGTACAGCAGACTCAACTTTAAAGGCTTGATTCACTACTCTCTTTATTTCCACTATATAAACCTTAAATACTGTATTTCCCTCATGAAGTAGTGTTTTATGAGTTTTAGGTTCTACCAGGACAAAGATAATATCTGTTACTCCTCATTGCAAAAATCTGATTCATAATAGTCTGACTTTTGCTCAGCTGGTAGGGCTGCACAAAATTTATATTTACTGGCCAAGGAAAACATTAAAGAATAAAGCAAAAGATTTATAGTGAATATTAATACTTAAGTCTATTTCTAACATTTAGTGAATGGAATTTTAATAGGTGTTTTAGAGATCAAATTCTTTCTGTTTTTATTTTGTTAAAAAATGCTTTTCCGTGGCCTTACCTGTCAGAAAACCTGACGAGCTATCAAAATGAACAACATTATGCAAAGGCACACGAGTGAATCTGCAGATGCTGGAAATAATTGATTGATACCTGGAATTCGTGGATTGATACCTGGAATTACGATGTTGTAGCTATTAGTAAAACATGGTTGCAGGAAGGGTGTGATTGGCAACTAAATATTCCTGGATTTAGTTGCTTCAGGTGTGATAGAGTAGGAGTGGCCAGAGGAGGAGGTGTTGCATTGCTTGTCCGAGAAAATCTTATGGCGGTGCTTTGGAAGGATAGATCAGAGAGCTCCTCTAGGGAGGCTATTTGGGTGGAATTGAGGAATGGGAAAGGTGTAGTAACGCTGATAGGAGTGTTTTATAGGCCTCCTAATGTGGAGCGGGAGTTGGAAGAGCAAATGTGTAAGGAGATACCAGATATTTGTAGTAAACACAAGGTGGTGATTGTGGGAGATTTTAATTTTCCACACGTAGATTGGGAAGCTCATTCTGTAAAAGGGCTGGATGGTTTAGAGTTTGTGAAATGTGTGCAGGATAGCTTTTTGCAACAATACATAGAATTAACGACTAGAGATGGGGCAGTGTTGGATCTCCTGTTAGGGAATGCGATAGGTCAGCTGACAGATGTATGTGTTGGGCAGCACTTCAGGTCCAGTGATCACAATAGCTTTAGCTTCAATATAATTATGGGGAAGGACAGGACTGGACCTAGATTTGAGATTTTTGATTGGAGAAAGGCTAACTTTGAGGTGATGTGAAGGGATTTAGAGAGAGTGGATTGAGTCAAGTTGTTTTATGGGAAGGATGTAATAGAGAAATGGAGGTCATTTAAGGGTGAAATTTTGAGGGCGCAGAATCTTTATGTTCCTGTTAGGTTGAAAGGAAAGGTTAAAGGTTTGAAAGCACCATGGTTTTCAAGGGATATTAGAAACTTGGTTCGGAAAAAGAGGGATGACTACAATAGATATAGGCAGCATGGAGAAAAGGAATTGCTCGAGGAGTATAAAGAATGTAAAAGGAACCTTAAGAAAGAGTTTAGAAAAGCTAAAAGAAGATACGAGGTTGGTTTGACAAATAAGGTGAAAGTAAATCAGAAAGGTTTCTACAATTATATTAAAAGCAGGAGGATAGTGAGGGATAAAATTGGTCCCTTAGAGAATCAGGGTGGTCAGCTATGTGTGGAGCCGAGGGAGATGGGAGAGATTTTGAATGATTTCTTCTCTTCGGTATTAACTAAGGAGAAGAATATTAAATTGTGTAAGGTGTGGGAAACAAGTAAGGAAGTTTTGGAACCGATGACAATTAAAGAGGTGGAAGTACTGGCGTTTTTAAGAAATTTAAAAATGGATAAATCTCCGGGTCCTGACAGGATATTCCCCTGGACCTTAACAGAGGTTTTTTGCAGAGATAGCAGGAGCTCTGACGGAGATCTTTCAGATGTCATTAGAAATGGGGATTGTGCCGGAGGATTGGCGTATTGCTCATGTGGTTCCATTGTTTAAAAAGGGTTCTAGAAGTAAGCCTAGCAATTATAGACCTGTCAGCTTGACATCAGTGGTGGGTAAATTAATGGAAAGTATTCTTAGAGATAGTATTTATAATTATCTGGATAGATAGGATCTGATTAGGAGTAGCCAGCATGGATTTGTGCGTGAAAGCTCATGTTTGACAAACCTTATTGAATTTTTTGAAGATGTTACGAGGAATGTTGACGAGGGTAAGGCAGTGGATGTAGTCTATATGGAATTCAGCAAGGCCTTTGACAACGTTCCACATGGAAGGTTGGTTAGGAAGTTTCAGTCGTTAGGTATTAATGCTGGAGTAATTAAATGGATTCAACAGTGGTTAGATGGGAGATGCCAGAGAGTAGTGGTGGATAATTGTTTATCGGGATGGAGGCCAGTGACTAGCGGGGTGCCTCAGGGATCTGTTTTGGGCCCGCTGTTGTTTGTAATATACATAAGTGATCTGGATGATGGGGTGGTAAATTGGATTAGTAAGTATGCCGATGATACTAAGGTTGGAGGTGTTGTGGATAATGAGGTGGGTTTTCAAAGCTTGCAAGGAGATTAATGCCGGTTAGAAGAATGGGCTGAACGTTGGCAGATGGAGCTTAATGCTGAGAAATGTGAGGTTCTACATTTTGGCAGGAATAATCCAAATAGAACATACAGGGTAAATGGTAGAGCATTGAGGAATGCAGAGGAACAGAGAGATCTAGGAATAACAGTACATAGTTCCCTGAAGGTGGAGTCTCTTGTTGATAGGGTTGTGAAGAAGGCTTTTGGAACGCTGGCCTTTATAAATCAGAGCATTGAGTACAGAAGTTGGGATGTAATGTTAGAATTGTACAAGACATTGGTAAGGCCAAATTTGGAATATTGTGTACAGTTCTGGTCACCGAATTATAGGAAAAATATCAATAAATTAGAGAGAGTGCAGAGCCGATTTACTAGGATGTTACCTGGGTTTCAGCAATTAAGTTACAGAGAAAGGTTGAACAAGTTAGGTCTCTATTCATTGGAGCGTAGAATGTTGAGGGGTGATTTGATCGAGGTATTTAAAATTTTGAGAGGGATAGATAGAGTTGACGTGAATAGGCTGTTTCCATTGAGAGTAGGGGAGATTCAAACGAGAGGACATGATTTGAGAGTTGGGGGCAGAAGTTTAAGGGAAACACGAGAGGGTATTTCTTTACTCAGAGAGTGAAAGCTGTGTGGAATGAGCTTCCTGTAGAAGTAGTAGAGGCCAGTTCAGTTGTGTCATTTAAGGTAAAATTGGATAGGTATATGGACAGGAAAGGAGTGGAGGGTTATGGGCTGAGTGCGTGTAGGTGGGACTAGGTGAGGTTAAGAGTTCGGCACGGACTAGGAGGGCCGAGATGGCCTGTTTCCGTGCTGTGATTGTTATATGATTATATGTTATATAAATAAAAACACAAAATGCTGGCAGAACTCAGTAGGCCAGACAGCATCTATGGGAGGAGGTAGTGACGACGTTTCGGGCCGAAACCTTTATCAGGAGTGAAGTAACATGGAAGGGTTTTGGCCCGAAACGTCGTCACTACCTCTTCCCATAGATGCTGTCTGGCCTGCTGAGTTCTGCCAGCATTTTGTGTTTTAAACATTATGCAATTTAATCTCTGCTGTTGTTGTGTTAATGAACTGCACCATCATTGCAAATGGAGGAACTATTTTCAGAGACTATCTTGAGCGTGGTATGTAGGAGAATAGTACAACTTGACAATGTGTTGATTATTCTTTTGAACATGCCAAACAGTAGATGTATTTTGCATCTCTTCTCAAGCCATTATTGATTGTTAACATTTTATGAATGGCCAGATCTTGCTGGGTTTGCCCATCTGCACTTACTTTTATTCATTTAGAGATACAGCATGGTAATAGGCCTTTCGGCCTAATGAGTCTGTGTCTCCCAATTGCAACCATGTGACCAATTAACCTACTAACTCGAACATCTTTGGAATGTGGGAGGAAACTGGAGCACCCAGAAAAATTCACGTGGTCAGTGGGAAAGAATGCAAATTATTTAAAGAGTGTGGCAGAATCGAAACAGGGTCACTGTGGCTGTAACAGTGTTACACTAACAGCTATACTACCGTTCTGCCCCCTTCCCAGGGGTCGTTTCCGGAGGACTGATTTCCATATGCTCCTGCATCATTGAGGTAGGTGATTTATGGAATTATTCTCTTGGCCTCAACAAACTGAACAGAAAAATAACCCTTTCTTTCAAAGTACAACTTACAATTGCTGAAAACCATTAGACTAGATCCTAGTATTGATTTGTACTTTATTTTAGCAACTGAAAAACGATTTAGAATATGCAAGAGAACAGTCGTCTAATAAATCTTGCATGAGATTATCCAAGACATTGGAACCAAGGCCTATGGAACAAGAAAACAATGAGCAAGCATGACCAATTAGGAGAACATTGTTTTGGTGGTCAATGGGAATAAAGGTAAGGAGGTATGAACATTGCTACTACACTCAGAACAAGAGCTGACCTGATTAGACAGAAGAGTCATCATCCCATTCAGTCAAATTCAACAAGTCCTTCCAGTCAAACTGACAATTTCTAGAATAATCATATGCAGCAACCAGCTGAGATAAGGATCTATACATAGAATAGTTTAAGCAATTCGTTATAGTTAGAGAGGGTACTGATCCGACTTGCTGAATAAAATTATTCTGCCCCTTTTTTCCCAGTCCTGATGAAGGGTCTTGGCCCAAAGCGTACACTGCTGATTCCATTTCACAAAAGCTGCCTGACTTGCAGAGTTCCTCCAGTATTTTATGTGTACTGCTCAAGATTTGCAGCACCTGCTGAATCTTTTGTGATTGTATTTGATTACTGGATACAACTTGGCTGCGTTGCGTAAAAGTATAAAGTTGAAATTCTAAAATGGTTAGGTTAGCGAGCTCTCAGCAGTGATTAATACTCAGATGAAGCAGCACAATAGCTCTGTCCTGACACACTCCTTGCAGATGAAAGGTAAAGACTGCGAGTGGAGCTTCAACTTCTGTCAAAGGTATCACCACTGATAAAAGTTATTTAAAAATTATTGTAAAATCTTTAAGTTATTTAAAAATCTTTGTTCACAGCTGCAAGTGAGCGGCGACTGTCCAACTGGTTGAACTTGATTTCAGCGGAAAGGACGCACCCTGTTCTGAACCATGCGTGGGTGTTGGAATCTGTCCAACATACAGGGCGGATGCTAGCACGGAGATAATGAGCTCTGAGTTTCACAGAAAAACAACGGGCTCTTCCTATACTTAAGAAGAAATGCTGATGCTGAAACCCAAAGGAACACACGGGAAACTCTGAAGAAATACAGAATACCACATAGTTGACGTGTCGGGCCGAGACCCTTGATCAGGAACTAACCCTCAACTCCTAAACCAGCCAAGTATTCCCCTGCTCGTTGTTCGGAATGAAGGTAGGAACAACTACTTGGAAATATACCCACAAGGAAATAGAAGATTGTTATGTTACGTACCCCGTAACTGAGTGTCTGACCAGCAGAGAAAGAAGAATCCGTTGGAGTCTGGTGGTACTATATTCAAAAGTGTTTATTAGTAAAATAAGCAAAATAAATACCAATAATGCAAATATATAGATAACACAAGTTAGCAATAACAAACCTAAAAGTGTGGGAATAATAATAAGCAATAATAAACAAGCTCTATCGATGTCTAGGGGGTAAATGAATTTGTCATAGAAAAGTACAAAGTTCAGTTCACTTGATGCGTGCTGAGTTAGATGTGATTGTTGTGTTGTAATCGTTGGAGAGAGAGCGAGCGAGAAGTAACAGCTACAGCTGTCAAACCTTCCTTTGCGTTCTTGATCCGTCGTATCGTTGAGGCGATTCAGTTACGGCCCCTCTGTCATTCAGCTAAACCGTTCTTCTGCGGTGGACTCGTCACTCTGGCATGAGTGGAATCACACACGTCCCCACCGGCCCTGCTATAACACTGTGAGTTTTACGGACAGATCTCCTTGTTCGGTCTCTGATGCCCCACACCTTCCCATGGGTTCCAACACTCAATCAGTGTCCACTGGTGTGTCTCCTGGTGCATCTGAAGGGTGCCTCTCCAGACCTGATTTTTATCCCTACTCACGGGGTCTCAGCTATCAATCAATTTTAAATGGCTGTGTCCATCAAACCAGCCCACACTGGCAGTCCACTGAGGAATGTTAATGAACAGAATGGTATAAGATAAATAACCCTCGCAGAAGTCATAATACGGTAAAACAACAAGTCTCTCTCCCCTCTCTTATCTGTAGCAGATGTTCTTGCAGGTTTTCTTTTCATCTCTCTCTCTCATGAGCAGCATAGCAACAGTAATGGTTTGTGATATTCAAAGGGGAGATATGGGCAACCCTGCACCCTATTGTCCATCAGAACTGTTCATCCTTCATAACAGCCCCATCCTTCTTGGAATTTTAGGTGAAATTAACGAATACAGCATACTGCAGAATTACGGAGTTTAACAGAATACGATAGTGGTCTTAACTACAAAAATAATACAGATACATATTCAACTTAGCGTCTAGACATTCAGCAATTATATAGTCACAGCCCTTAATATGTTTCATTTTAGTATCGAATTCCTGTAGCAAGAGACTCCAACTTTATAACCTCCTATTTTTATTTTTCATGTTATCCAAAAATATTTATCATGTAATCCAAAAATTATGACCAGTATAAACAATTACTCGCCGCTGTGCTGAACAAATATAGACCTCAAAATAATGTATCGCCAAGATAAGTGCTAACAATTCTTTTTCCACAGCAGAGTAATTTCTCTGATGCACATTGAACTTTCGAGAAAAATACGTTACCGGGTGCTCCACTCCATCCCCTGCTTTCTGCAGTAGGACTGCCCCTGCAGCCTCATCACTTGCATCAGTCACCAGGGAGAAAGGTTTCAAAAAGTCAGGTGCTCATCCGAAGTGTCACAGCAAACCACCACATCGTCAATATAAGCCCTTGTATTTGGTAACCCTCTAATCACTGCAACGATCATTCTCTGAAATGTCCCCGGGGCATTTTTCATTCCAAACGGGAACACATTGTGTTCATAGAACCCGGATGGGCTGACAAAATTCTCGAGCCCTGTCCGTTAAAGGAACGCACCAATAGCAAGTCAATCTTAGTGATTTATCTCGCTTTACCCAGTTTATCAATACAATCGTCCACCCTAGGGATAGGGTACGCATCTGTCTGTGTGACAGCATTCACCTTTCTGTAATCGGTACAGAGTCTTATATTACCGTCCGGCTTTGGTACGACCACACATGGAGATGCCCATGCAGAAACAGATTCACGAATAATACCAGCAGCTGGCATATGCTAGATTTAATTTTCCAGTAGCTTGCTCTTTTCCAAATTCATCCAATAAGGGGATTGTTTAATAGTTTGGGCCGAGGTAACAATGACATCATGCTCTGTTCCTTTACACCTCCTTGGAACATCTGGACATAAATCTGTATGCCGTTTGCTGAGCTGTGTTAACTGCTCTCTTTGTTCAGGCTCTAAGTGATTGACTTTATCAGCAAGGTTGGCTAAAATAACAGAGTTCTCTAGTCTGGTGGGTACTATGCTTATCTTTTCAAAGCACTCAGGTCCCTCCTCAACACTCCTTTCTGCCTCATCGGTTTTCGTGACCGCACCGACCACCGCGGTGGTCGATTCATGGTAATCTTTCATCATGTTCACGTGAACCAACTGGCTTGGCTTTCGTCTATCAGGTGTTTCGATCACAAAATTCAGCGAGTCTATTTTCTTAATCACTTTATACGGTCCTTGAAACATTGCCTGTAGGGGGTTGGTAACTACAGGGAACAGGACCAAAACCTTATCGCCCACGTGAAATTCTTGCTCTCGGGCTCTTTTATCATACCATTGCTTCATTTTTGTTTGGGAGTCTTTGCGATTTTGCTTTGCCAGGGCGCATACCTTATGGAGTCTTTCTCGGAATTTCGAAACGTAGTGAATCACATTGACTTGAACGTTCGGACTAGACCATTTCTCTTTAAGTAGGATTAAAGGTCCTCTGGGCTTGTGACCAAAAACAAGCTCAAACGGACTGAACCCCAGAGATTCCTGAACCGGATCCCTCACTGCAAATAACAGAAGTGGTAGTGCATCATCCCAGTCTCCAGTGTTTTCCTGACAGTAAGTTTTGATCATGGTCTTTAAAGTAGCGTGGAGTCTTTCCAACGCTCCTTGAGATTCCGGATAGTATGCAGAGGCTAAAATTTGTTTAACTCCCATCTGTGTCATCATTTGCTGAAATGCTCTGGATGTAAATGTACTCCCCTGATCCGACTGTACTTCCTTAGGTAGCCCCACTGTGGTGAAGAATTTAATGAGGGCCTTCACCACCGCAGGCGTCCTAATGTTCCCCAGGGGCACAGCCTCTGTAAATCGTGTAGCAGCACACATCATTGTCATGACGTACTGCCGCCCACTCGCAGTTCTAGCAAAGGACCCACAAAATCCACAATGATTCGGGAAAAGGGCTCCTGAAAAGCGGGTATCGGTCTGAAAGGAGACTTAGGGATAACCAGTTTGGCTTTCCTACCACCTGACACGTATGGCACCTTTTACAATAGTCAGCTATCTCCTTCCTCATATTTGGCCAGTAAAAATCTTTCATAACCCTATGCACTGTCTTCCTTACTCCCAAATGTCACCCAGAGGTTCCTTGTGAGCCAGGTTTAAAATTTCATCCCGATACACCTACGGAACCATCACCTGGTGTACCACCGCCCAGTCCTCATCGACTGGCACCGTGGTCGGCCTCCACTTCCTCATCAACACTCCGTCCTTCAGGTAGTCACCCTCTGGTTCTTTATCCAGTTCTGACTCAGAAAGAACTGACTCTCTCAATGCCACAAGCTCCTCGTCACGTCCCTGCTCTTTTATAAATTCTCTCCTTTATAAGGCTAAGTCTACATCCTCTCCTTTCCTCTCTTTCACCTTCCATTTCTCCGCTTTACCATCCCACAACCCCATTTGGTACAGAGTCGGTAAAAACGTCTCAGCCAAATCAACACTGGACTCATTTAAACTGTCCTCTTTCTCAGCCGCCTTTCTCGACATGCTGCGAGTGATTGCGCATGCGGGATAGATCTTAGAATCTAGGGCCGGGTCCTCAGCACTCACAGGCTTGCCTGTCAGCTTCACTGCTGAACACACGTCACCACCTGTTAAATCATTACAAGAAGGACGTCCACGCCGTCTCTCGGTAATTCTCAACGCACCCCTACTTCGACTGGTCCAGATAACAGGTCACATTTTAAATGATCCTGTGCAAAGGTACAGCTTCTGTCCCTTTTCCTATGCCTCTTAATACCACTTCTCCAGTTTCGGGACCGAAATCTATCACCTTACTTACGATCAATGACTGGTCAGCCCCAGTATCTCTCCAGATCCTCACTGGAACTGGGGTTTCTCCCTCTTTCACAGACACCTTCCCTTCTGAAAGAAATTTCTCACGCCCCTCTCGTACTCTATCTACCTTTGCCTTCCTCATCGATCTGCTGACCGACTCAATGCAACCAGTCGGGACTGATGTTTTCCCTTTCCCTGTCTCCTTCTTCGGAGCAAAACACTTAGATGCTATATGACCTGCTTTTCCACAATTATAACAGGCGAAGCTAGGAACTTTCCTGCGAGCCTGCTTTTGCTCTTCCTTACCTTCACCACTACCTCCCGGCTTATTCTCTGCCTTAGCCGGTGGGCTTTCTCTACCGGCCCTACTGCCTTTCTGGTAACTCTTATTTGGGGGGAAATTTGTCTTTTGGGTTAAGGCATATTCATCTGCTAACCTGACAAATTCCGATATAGACTTATTCTTCTTCTCGTTCAGATATGGCCGGATATTATCCGAAACACAACCTTTAAATTCTTCGATCAGAATTAACTCTCTTAAGCGATAGAAATCCTCCTCCACCATCTCTGCAGCGCACCAACGACCCAAGAGCACACCCTTCTCGTATGCAAACTCTGTAAACTTCTGATTCCACTGTTTCTTTAAATCCCTGAACTTTTGTCTATACGCTTCAGGTACCAGCCCATAGGCCCGAAGGATAGCCTGTTTTACTTCCTCATAACCCTCTGCAGCCCCCTCAGAGAACGCCGCATATGCCCGTTGAACCTTCCCGTTTAATACATTTTGTAACAACGCCACCCACTTATCTCTGAGCCACTTCTGATTCACTGCCACCTTTTCAAAATGCAAAAGTACCTATCAACATCCGTCTTCCCGAACGGATGTACTAACCTAAACTCCCTACCAACATTAAACTTCTCCTCCCGGACTGCCCCGCTGCCCATATGTTGCCATCTCTCCCTCTCGAACTGCCGTTGTTTCTCTGCCTCCTCCCACTCCAGCTTCTTCCTTTCAATTTCCCTGTCTGCTTCCATCTATTTTATTCGAAGTTCATGTTGCCTCTGCCTCTCCTTCTGAGCCAACTCAGCTCTTCCTCTTCCTTCCGTGCCTCCAACTCAGCTCTTTCTTTCTCCCTTTTCGCCAACTCCTTTAGCTGGATCTCATCCTCCATTTTCTTCTTTTCTGCATCCAACCTTAATTTTTTAATCTCCAACTGAGCCGCCCCATCAACTGGTTTCCTCTCAGGAAACAGATCCAATACCAAAGACTTGAACACAGCCTCGGATACACTATGATGGTCTATGGCCTTCTGTATCTCCCACTTTCTCATTGACGACTTCACTTCTGGGATATCTAGTAGTTTCGCAACATTCACCAAGTCCACCTTTTTGGCACCCTCTAGCGCCTTCAAAGTCGGCTTTTCTATAAATTTGTCTATTTCCATCTCTGCTGGTTTCCCGTCTAGTTACCCACGCAACCAGATCAGATAAGGGACTTTTAGCCCCGATTCACTGCCCCCCCCCCCAATTTTGTAATAAAATCCCAGAGGAGCCCCCAATTTGTTACATATCCCGTAACTGGATGTCTCACCAGCGGAGAAAGAAGAATCCGTTGCAGTCTGGTGGTACTATATTCAAAGGTGTTTATTAATAATATAAGCAAATCAATATCAATAATGCAAATATATAGATAATACACGTTAGCAGTCATAAACCTAAAAATGTGGGAATAATAATAAGCAATAATAGACAAGCTCTATCGATGTCTAGGGGATAATGAATTTTCATATATAAGTATAAAGTTCAGTTCAGTTCATACGTGCTGAGGTAGATATTGGTTGTTGTGTTGTAATCGTTGGAGAGAGAGAGAGAGAGAGAGAGAGAGAGAGAGAGAGAGAGAGAGAGAGAGTGAGAGAGAGAGAGAGAGAGAGAGAGAGAGAGAGAGAGAGAGAGAGAGAGAGAGAGCAGTAACAGTTACAGGCAGGCAAAGCTTCCTTTACGTTCTTGATCCGTCGTTTCGTTGATATTGTGGCCATTCAGTTATGACCCCTCTTTCCTTCAGCTAGACCGTTCTCCTGTGGTGGACTCGTCACTCTGGCATGAGTGGACACACACACGAGCCCCCACTGGCCCTGCTATCACACTGTGAGTTCAACTGACCGATCAGTTTGTTCAGTCTCCGATGCCCCACACCTTCACGTGGGTTCTAACACTCAATCAGTGCTCAATGGTGTGTCTGAGGGGTGTCTCCCCAGGCCTCACTTTTATCCCTACTCACGGGGTCTCAGTTGTCAATCAATTTTGAATGGCTGTGTCCATCAAACCAGCCCACTCCGGCTGTCCACTGAGGAATTTTAATGATCAGAATGGTGTAAGATAAATAACCCTCTCAAAATCCGTAAGTCTCTCAGAAATCATAATACGGTGATTCAACAAGTCTCACTCCCCTCTCTTTCTATCTGTAGCAGATGTTCTTGCATGTTTTCATTTCCATCTCTCTCTCTCATGAGCAGCATAGCAACAGTAACGGTTTGTGATTCTCCCGGGGCGGGGGGGGGGAGGGGGGACATGGGCAACTCTGCACCCTTCTGCCCATCAGAGCTGTTCATCCTTCATAACACCAGCAATACTCTCAAAACAACCCAGTTCCTCCTCCATCGATCACATCACTGCTTTCCATGTCATGGTGAGTAAAATACAGACAGTTTTACACATCGATGGAAATAATAGCTTGTGTTCCCATCGTGGCTGGAGCTTTTACTAAGTACATTATTCACACCACGCCCAGGTCCATCTCAACCCACTCTCAAGCATTGAATCAGTTCCATGAGAATGTGATAAATATTAAACTGGAGGTCAGACAATTCATCCCCCAGCAAGGTTCGCATGCACGTTTATGCCACAGACACACACACACACACACACGCACACCGGATGTTGGGATTGAACCCGGAGTTGCACGGCAGACGTCCCACCCACATGGTCACTCTGACCATTCTTGCAAATATATCATTTCGAACGTGCTGTTAACCCGATGGATTAAGTACAGTCAGCGACTTGGTTTACCGCACATGAATAATGCCAGTTGAAACTCCGGGATCGCTGTAACTTTCGAATCCACTTCTTAAATAATCCGAAAGTTATTCGTCCGAACGCCCAGGATCAAACACACTACGCTGGAGGAACTCGGCAGGTCCAGCATCACCTGTGGACTATCACCGCTGTGGGGCGAGACCCTTCACCAGGACTAGAAAGGATGGGGAAAAGTGACCAGAATAAGAATGTGGAGTGAGACGAAGTCGGTCGGTCAGACTGAAAGGCCCGTCATGGTGACGTCAGCGGTGACCGGGTTGTTGTTCAAACCTTGCCAGCGAGCAGTGCCTGAATCTAGTCCGGCCCCCGTGACGCAGCAGGGTCACCAGCCCGGGGCCCTGCAGGCAATTCCAGAGAGTCCAGGAGCAAACAGGGGAATGGGCTGAAAACAATCTTCATTCAGAATAAGAATGTTTTGCAGGGTAAACCGTGCAACGCCTCTTCCATCTTTCATGAAGTGAGTGGGTGGCGGTGAAGTCTACCGTCTCTCCACAGTCCAAAATTTAACCTCATTGCAATGTCCTGCATTGCAATGTCGACTTCTGTTTTCCGTTCACAGATGCTTCCCGACCTGCTCACTGTCTCCATCAGATTATGTTTCTGCCCCTTAATGTTATGTGACTTATACTCCGGGTAATTGGCTCCAAGATTAGTTCGTTCAATATGGACAACGGCTGTATTTTATTCACAAAGGGGTTTGTTTCCTTAACTTCGTGAAATCAGGTTTGCACTGCTCGGGGATCTGTATTCTGAGAAACGCATCTACTTCTCAAAACGTCAGAAGTTTCACTCGACACTACGTCGTGACGTCAACTGAAGCTGCTACTGTGAAGAACCACTGAGCGATCCTGCTCACAGGCCTGGGCACAGTATGCCCCTCGGGTACCGAGGCAGATAAGCCGACATGGCTCTCCGTAATTTGAACCGAATAGTTCTGCCTGCTCCATAGTTCTCCATGCTCTGGGAAACATGAAATACTGTTCGCCGTAGACTAAAATGAAGATATAAAATTTCCGTCAAATTGACTTCTAAATAAATCACTCCAGACCTTCCATGGTATCTGCATCTGCATAAATTGCAAAGTAAAATTAATTGATCATTTACGGTTAAGTGATCTTTACAAAAAGTCTGCTGTGTTGGGAAGTATAATTTCCACTTATTTATCAACATTGATAAATGACTCGCTGGTGTGCTCTGTCCTGTCTGCTGATCATTTGCTCCCTTGCGCCATCTATAGTCAGCATTGCGAACTTACTGGACAGAACAAGTTGATTTCAGACTTGTGACAGGATTTGTGACAACAGGACCTTGCGGCTGAATCCTGATATTCCCTGACCCATCTACAACAGAAATACAGATTGTATGCTGTTCCTGTGAACGGTAATATTGAATGTAAACTAATGTAAAGAGCTACCTGCGTACCTATAAGATATTGGCTCGATTAGATTTCTTCCCACCATGTTACATCTGAATTGAGCCCTTAGCGTCACAGGAGAATACAACGGTATCGTTGTTTTTTATCTGAGAGTGTAATAGTTGATGTTTACATTGACACGAGACCGGGGCTCTGCCAATAGAACTGAAAGAGGAATGGAATTATTCCTTTCTACTGCAGTCCAATCATTTCAGCTGGGAAGCTGCAGACCAAATTACGATCGTGACCGACGTATTGGTCCTAATGACAAATGAATGACAGCTCATGAAGAGGAGGGCGCGGCGTCAGTTCCACCGGGTCATGGAGAGGGCATGTGATTTACTTTTTTCCGATGGCCGAAGGCTCTGTTACTGCACTGTCCAGCTCTATGTGTGATAGTAAATTGTTTTCACCAGAGGGATAGTCACGAACAAAGCGACGTAATCATTACATAAATGTTCGGACTTCGAGAAATCAGAGGTCCATGAGTCAGTAATCATCAGAGGATCAGAGGTGGAGAGGGTCAGTGACTTTAAATTTCTGGGAGCCACTCTCTCATCAGACCAGGCCTGCAACCACCGTAGAGATGTAATTGCGTGCAAAGCACGAGAACTGTTTTAATTCCTCAGGAACCTGACGAGATCCGGCATGTCATGAAATACCTCGGCAAACCTCTGTGGATGTGTTGCGGGAAGTGCACTGAGAGTCTGCAGTTAGACATCGTGTGGGAAGACCAATCTCTTCGAGAGGCAAATCACCCAGCAGGTGGCGCAGTCGTCCCAGTACGTCACGGGCACAACCCTCCAAACCACTGAGCAGATCCAAGTTTATTTCAGACTAGTGACTGTATCTGTGACAACCGGACTCTGCGTCTGAATCTTGATTTTGCCTGACCCATCTACAGCTTAAATAGTGATTGTATGTTGTTTCTGTGATCGGTAATATTGAATGTAAAGTAATGTAATGATCTGCCTGCGTACCTATAAGATATTAGGTCGGTTACATGTCTTCTCACCATGTTTTATCTGAATTGAGCCCTTAGCGTCACAGGAGAATACAACGGTATCGTTGTTTTTTTTTTCTGAGAGTGAAATAGTTGATGTTTACATTGACACGAGACACGGGCTCTGCCAATAGAACTGAAAGAGGAATGGAATTATTCCTTTCTACTGCAGTCCAATCATTTCAGCTAGGCTCTGTAGACCAAGTTAGGAAATTGAGTTTATGAAAAGGAGTTCCCGGCCGCAATTCTACGGATTTATTTTCTCGGTCTCTTTTTTTTTTCACTGCTGGCTTAATTTAATTTGATTTAAATTTGGTTCATTCGGCACGTCCAGCAGCTGAACTTCGTTCACAAATGGATCGATTCCTTAACTTCGTGAAGTCACGTCCGCCCTGCGAGGAGGATTGTACTCTGAAAAACAGATCTGCTTCTCAAATCTTCAGCTGGTTCACTGCACAGTCGGTGGCGATTCCAAATGAAGCTGCCGGTGTCAAGAGAAGCGATGGGCAATCCTGTTTACAAGCACGGGTACAGAACGGCCTTCTATAACAGAGGCAGATAAACCGGCACGGTTCTCCATTTTTTTATATAAATAAAGAGTCAAAATGCTCTGGCAAGCATGAGACATTATTCTGTAGACTTAAATAAGCATCTAAATTGGTTTTGAAATAAACCCGGCTCTTTGAGTTATAAATATGTCCCTTAAGGCCCTGTGGTATATCTGCTCCATCTTCCCCGTCCCAGACAACGCTGTTTTTTTTTTTCTCTGACGATTAAAATAGTCAGAATAGAATAGCGTGAAAGTTGCAAAATAAAATTACTCGGACGTTGAAGCGGTGGTTGGATGTGGAATATCGACCAAAACGTTCACTTGCCCGGCACTGTGATCTTAACAGAAAGGATATGTTTGATGGTTACTTTGTACTCAACCTGACAAGTATAATTTCTAGGGTCAACGTTGATTACCGACTCGGTGGCGTAGTCCTGTCCTGTCCATAACTTGTCCCATTGCGCCCTCTAGTGTCAGCATCTGTAATCATTGTTTCTGTCATCAGTAATCCGGAAGGCAATTTGTCGTAATGATCTACCTGCAAACTTACAGTTCACTTGAAGGTATATCTCAGCGCGGTCACAAGTGAAATCATTGCTTACGGTAAATTTATATTTTCCTGTGTCGTTTCTGTGAAGATGTGTTAAATTCAGATCAGCTTTTTCTGAAGATTGAGACCTCCTGTCATTATCCTGGACGGGTTTGTTATCATTTATACGTGTTCTTCTTTGAGGAATTCCCTTGTTCGTCACAAGTGACTTCAACCTTAACGTTGTTTTCCATGGGACTTCAACTTCCACCCTGGCTAGATGAATCCTGAAATCAGAACAGAATTTCCCAAACACAACGGATTCAATCTAGTAATTCTGTCCCACCCACAAATAGTAACGAAGCGGGTAAAAAAATGCAACTTCACAACAGAAGGTCCAGATCTCCCTGGAAATCTTATTTTTTTCGTTAACAGTGTACACAGTTGCAGAGATGGGGAAGGTTCCCGGGACGGGAGAGGGTTACAGAAATTCTGATGGGAACAGCAATGGAGGTGTTTACAGAGACAGGGTGGTTGTAGGGGACAGAAATGGGGTGATGTGTAGTTCTTGCCGGGTGCTTCAGAAACAGGGAAGGGTAAAGGGGAGGGGAGGTTCGGATAGAGGGGTGTACGGTGTTGACGGATTTACAGACAGAGAGCGGTGAGAGCCGGCAAGGACTGGGAGACCCTGTTGCCGAGGAGCTGAAAAATCGGGATCTCCCAGTGCACACCCATCAGGACGGGTTACCTGAAGAGATCTTTCCTTTCACCTATAAACTGGATTTGACTGAATTTTATGACAACGTAGGCGCTGGGGTTGTTGGAAATATCAAGAAAAAGGACACCCCGGAATACACACAGGCGGTCAGGCAGCCCCTGTGGAGAAGGAACATGAAAGATTTCAAGTTGAAATCCTCCGTCAGAACTGCTGGACGAATGTCTTCGTTCCCATGTCCGTCCCGCTCCGGTGACGTTTCATTTAACATTTTAGTGCCGCTTTGTTGTTTCCCCGCCTTCCCGTCCTGCATCGCAATGTCGACTTATGCTTCTCTTTTCACAGATGCTGCCCGACCTGTTGAGTGTTTTTAGCGGTTTATGTTTCTACCCCTTAGTGTTATGTTACTCCTACCCCCGGTACCTCCGTGTCAGACCCTGAACTAATCACACTGTCCCACTCTCTCCACACAGATCCTGTCAGTCCCTGAACTAATCACATTGTCCAACTCTCTCCTCACGGCCCGTGTCAGTCCCTGAACTAATCTCATTGTCCCACTCTCTCCCCACGGCCCGTGTCAGTCCCCGAACTAATCACATTGTCCCACTCTCTCCTCACGGCCCGTGTCAGTCCCCGAACTAATCACACTGTCCAACTCTCTCCTCACGGCCCGTGTCAGTCCCTGAACTAATCACACTATCCAACTCTCTCCTCACGGCCCGTGTCAGTCCCTGAACTAATCTCATTGTCCCACTCTCTCCCCACGGCCCGTGTCAGTCCCCGAACTAATCACATTGACCCACTCTCTCCTCACGGCCCGTGTCAGTCCCCGAACTAATCACACTGTCCAACTCTCTCCTCACGGCCCATGTCAGTCCCTGAACTAATCACACTGTCCAACTCTCTCCTCACGGCCCGTGTCAGTCCCCGAACTAATCACACTGCCCAACTCTCTCCTCACGGCCCGTGTCGGTCCCCGAACTAATCACACTGTCCAACGCTCTCCCCATGGCCCGTGTGAGTCCCCGAACTAATCACACTGTCCAACTCTCTCCTCACGGCCCGTGTCAGTCCCCGAACTAATCACACTGTCCAACTCTCTACCCACAGATCCTGTCAGTCCCGAATTAATCACACTGTTCAACTCCCTCCTCATGGCCCTTGTCAGTCCCTGAACTAATCACACTGTTCAACTCCCTCCTCACGGCCCGTGTCAGTCCCCGAACTAATCACACTGTCTAACTCTGTCCTCATGGCCCGTGTCAGTCCCCGAACTAATCGCATTGTCCAACTCTCTCCTCACGGCCCGTGTCAGTCACCGAACTAATCGCATTGTCCCACTCACTCCCCACGGCCCGTGTCAGACCCTGAACTAATCACACTGTCCCACTCACTCCCCACGGCCCGTGTCAGACCCTGAACTAATCACACTGTCCCACTCTCTCCACACAGATCCTGTCAGTCCCTGAACTAATCACATTGTCCAACTCTCTCCTCACGGCCCGTGTCAGTCCCTGAACTAATCTCATTGTCCCACTCTCTCCCCACGGCCCGTGTCAGTCCCCGAACTAATCACATTGTCCCACACTCTCCTCACGGCCCGTGTCAGTCCCCGAACTAATCACACTGTCCAACTCTCTCCTCACGGCCCGTGTCAGTCCCTGAACTAATCACACTGTCCAACTCTCTCCTCACGGCCCGTGTCAGTCCCTGAACTAATCTCATTGTCCCACTCTCTCCCCACGGCCCGTGTCAGTCCCCGAACTAATCACATTGACCCACTCTCTCCTCACGGCCCGTGTCAGTCCCCGAACTAATCACACTGTCCAACTCTCTCCTCACGGCCCATGTCAGTCCCTGAACTAATCACACTGTCCAACTCTCTCCTCACGGCCCGTGTCAGTCCCCGAACTAATCACACTGCCCAACTCTCTCCTCACGGCCCGTGTCGGTCCCCGAACTAATCACACTGTCCAACGCTCTCCCCATGGCCCGTGTGAGTCCCCGAACTAATCACACTGTCCAACTCTCTCCTCACGGCCCGTGTCAGTCCCCGAACTAATCACACTGTCCAACTCTCTACCCACAGATCCTGTCAGTCCCGAATTAATCACACTGTTCAACTCCCTCCTCATGGCCCTTGTCAGTCCCTGAACTAATCACACTGTTCAACTCCCTCCTCACGGCCCGTGTCAGTCCCCGAACTAATCACACTGTCCAACTCTCTACCCACGGATCCTGTCAGTCCCGAATTAATCACACTGTTCAACTCCCTCCTCATGGCCCGTGTCTGTCCCCGAACTAATCACACTGTCCCACTCTCTCCTCACGGCCCGTGTCAGTCACTGAAGTAATCACACTGTCCAACTCTCTCCTCACGGCCCGTGTCAGTCCCCGAACTAATCACACTGTCCCACTCTCTCCTCACGGCCCGTGTCAGTCACCGAACTAATCACACTGTCCCACTCTCTCCTCACGGCCCGTGTCAGTCCCTGAACTAATCACACTGTCCAACTCTCTCATCACTGCCCCTGTCAGTCCCTGATCTAATCACACTGTCGAACTCTCTCCTCACGGCCCGTGTCAGTCCCCGATCTAATCACACTGTCCAACTCTCTACCCACAGATCCTGTCAGTCCCGAACTGATCACACTGTCCAACTCTCTGCCCATGCCCCGTGTCCGTCCCCGAACTAATCACACTGTCCAACTCTCTACCCACAGATCCTGTCTGTCCCAAATTAATCACACTGTCCAACTCCCTCCTCACAGCCCGTGTCAGTCCCTGAGCTAATCAGACTCTTCAACTCTCTCCTCACGGCCCGTGTCAGTCCCGAACTAATCACACTGTCCAACTCTCTCCTCACGGCCCGTGTCAGTCCCTGAACTAATCACACTGCCCAACTCTCTCCCCACGGCCCGTGTCAGTCCCCGAACTAATCACATTGTCCAACTCTCTCCCCACGACCCGTGTCAGTCCCTGAACTAATCACACTGTCCAACTCTCTCCCCACGGCCCGTGTCAGTCCCCGAACTAATCACACTGTCCAACTCTCTCCCCACGACCCGTGTCAGTCCCTGAACTAATCACACTGTCCAACTCACTCCTCAGGGCCCGTGTCAGTCCCCGAACTAATCACACTGTCCAACTCTCTCCCCACGGCCCGTGTCAGTCCCCGAACTAATCACATTGTCCCACTCTCTCCTCACGGCCCGTGTCAGTCCCTGAACTAATCACACTGCCCAACTCTCTCCCCACGGCCCGTGTCAGCCCCGAACTAATCACATTGTCCCACTCTCTCCCCACGGCCCGTGTCAGTCCCCGAACTAATCACACTGTCCAACTCTCTCCCCACGACCCGTGTCAGTCCCTGAACTAATCACACTGTCCAACTCACTCCTCAGGGCCCGTGTCAGTCCCCGAACTAATCACACTTTCCAACTCTCTCCCCACGGCCCGTGTCAGTCCCCGAACTAATCACATTGTCCCGCTGTCTCCTCACGGCCCGTGTCAGTCCCCGAACTAATCACACTGTCCAACTCTCTCCTCACGGCCCGTGTCAGTCCCTGAACTAATCACACTGTCCCACTGTCTCTTCAGGGCCCGTATCAGCCCCTGAACTAATCACACTGTCCAACTCTCTGCCCATGGCCCGTGTCAGTCCCCGAACTAATCACACTGTCCAACTCTCTCCTCACGGCCCCTGTCTGTCCCTGAACTAATCACATTGTCTACTCTCTCCTCACGGCCCGTGTCAGTCACCGAACTAATCTCATTGTCCCAACTCTATCCCCACGGCCCGTGTCAGTCCCCGAACTAATCACATTGTCCCACTCTCTCCCCACGGCCCGTGTCAGTCCCCGAACTAATCACACTGTCCAACTCTCTCCCCACGACCCGTGTCAGTCCCTGAACTAATCACACTGTCCAACTCACTCCTCAGGGCCCGTGTCAGTCCCTGAACTAATCACATTGTCCCACTCACTCCCCACGGCCCGTGTCAGTCCCTGAACTAATCACACTGTCCAACTCTCTCCTCACGGCCCGTGTCAGTCCCTGAACTAATCACATTGTCCAACTCTCTCCTCACGGCCCGTGTCGGTCCCCGAACTAATCACATTGTCCAACTCTCTCCTCACGGCGCGTGTCAGTCCCCGAACTAATCACACTGTCTAACTCTGTCCTCATGGCCCGTGTCAGTCCCTGAACTAATCACATTGTCCAACTCTCTCCTCACGGCCCGTGTCGGTCCCCGAACTAATCACATTGTCCAACTCTCTCCTCACGGCGCGTGTCAGTCCCCGAACTAATCACACTGTCTAACTCTGTCCTCATGGCCCGTGTCAGTCCCCGAACTAATCACATTGTCCAACTCTCTCCTCACGGCCCGTGTCAGTCACCGAACTAATCGCATTGTCCCACTCACTCCCCACGGCCCGTGTCAGACCCTGAACTAATCACACTGTCCCACTCACTCCCCACGGCCCGTGTCAGACCCTGAACTAATCACACTGTCCCACTCTCTCCACACAGATCCTGTCAGTCCCTGAACTAATCACATTGTCCAACTCTCTCCTCACGGCCCGTGTCAGTCCCTGAACTAATCTCATTGTCCCACTCTCTCCCCACGGCCCGTGTCAGTCCCCGAACTAATCACATTGTCCCACTCTCTCCTCACGGCCCGTGTCAGTCCCCGAACTAATCACACTGTCCAACTCTCTCCTCACGGCCCGTGTCAGTCCCTGAACTAATCACACTGTCCAACTCTCTCCTCACGGCCCGTGTCAGTCCCTGAACTAATCTCATTGTCCCACTCTCTCCCCACGGCCCGTGTCAGTCCCCGAACTAATCACATTGACCCACTCTCTCCTCACGGCCCGTGTCAGTCCCCGAACTAATCACACTGTCCAACTCTCTCCTCACGGCCCATGTCAGTCCCTGAACTAATCACACTGTCCAACTCTCTCCTCACGGCCCGTGTCAGTCCCCGAACTAATCACACTGCCCAACTCTCTCCTCACGGCCCGTGTCGGTCCCCGAACTAATCACACTGTCCAACGCTCTCCCCATGGCCCGTGTGAGTCCCCGAACTAATCACACTGTCCAACTCTCTCCTCACGGCCCGTGTCAGTCCCCGAACTAATCACACTGTCCAACTCTCTACCCACAGATCCTGTCAGTCCCGAATTAATCACACTGTTCAACTCCCTCCTCACGGCCCGTGTCAGTCCCCGAACTAATCACACTGTCCAACTCTCTACCCACAGATCCTGTCAGTCCCGAATTAATCACACTGTTCAACTCCCTCCTCATGGCCCGTGTCTGTCCCCGAACTAATCACATTGTCCCACTCTCTCCTCACGGCCCGTGTCAGTCACTGAAGTAATCACACTGTCCAACTCTCTCCTCACGGCCCGTGTCAGTCCCCGAACTAATCACACTGTCCCACTCTCTCCTCACGGCCCGTGTCAGTCACCGAACTAATCACACTGTCCCACTCTCTCCTCACGGCCCGTGTCAGTCCCTGAACTAATCACACTGTCCAACTCTCTCATCACTGCCCCTGTCAGTCCCTGATCTAATCACACTGTCGAACTCTCTCCTCACGGCCCGTGTCAGTCCCCGATCTAATCACACTGTCCAACTCTCTACCCACAGATCCTGTCAGTCCCGAACTGATCACACTGTCCAACTCTCTGCCCATGCCCCGTGTCCGTCCCCGAACTAATCACACTGTCCAACTCTCTACCCACAGATCCTGTCAGTCCCAAATTAATCACACTGTCCAACTCCCTCCTCACAGCCCGTGTCAGTCCCTGAGCTAATCAGACTCTTCAACTCTCTCCTCACGGCCCGTGTCAGTCCCGAACTAATCACACTGTCCAACTCTCTCCTCACGGCCCGTGTCAGTCCCTGAACTAATCACACTGCCCAACTCTCTCCCCACGGCCCGTGTCAGTCCCCGAACTAATCACATTGTCCAACTCTCTCCCCACGACCCGTGTCAGTCCCTGAACTAATCACACTGTCCAACTCTCTCCCCACGGCCCGTGTCAGTCCCCGAACTAATCACACTGTCCAACTCTCTCCCCACGACCCGTGTCAGTCCCTGAACTAATCACACTGTCCAACTCACTCCTCAGGGCCCGTGTCAGTCCCCGAACTAATCACACTGTCCAACTCTCTCCCCACGGCCCGTGTCAGTCCCCGAACTAATCACATTGTCCCACTCTCTCCTCACGGCCCGTGTCAGTCCCTGAACTAATCACACTGCCCAACTCTCTCCCCACGGCCCGTGTCAGCCCCGAACTAATCACATTGTCCCACTCTCTCCCCACGGCCCGTGTCAGTCCCCGAACTAATCACACTGTCCAACTCTCTCCCCACGACCCGTGTCAGTCCCTGAACTAATCACACTGTCCAACTCACTCCTCAGGGCCCGTGTCAGTCCCCGAACTAATCACACTGTCCAACTCTCTCCCCACGGCCCGTGTCAGTCCCCGAACTAATCACATTGTCCCGCTGTCTCCTCACGGCCCGTGTCAGTCCCCGAACTAATCACACTGTCCAACTCTCTCCTCACGGCCCGTGTCAGTCCCTGAACTAATCACACTGTCCCACTGTCTCTTCAGGGCCCGTATCAGCCCCTGAACTAATCACACTGTCCAACTCTCTGCCCATGGCCCGTGTCAGTCCCCGAACTAATCACACTGTCCAACTCTCTCCTCACGGCCCCTGTCTGTCCCTGAACTAATCACATTGTCTACTCTCTCCTCACGGCCCGTGTCAGTCACCGAACTAATCTCATTGTCCCAACTCTCTCCCCACGGCCCGTGTCAGTCCCCGAACTAATCACATTGTCCCACTCTCTCCCCACGGCCCGTGTCAGTCCCCGAACTAATCACACTGTCCAACTCTCTCCCCACGACCCGTGTCAGTCCCTGAACTAATCACACTGTCCAACTCACTCCTCAGGGCCCGTGTCAGTCCCTGAACTAATCACACTGTCCAACTCTCTCCTCACGGCCCGTGTCAGTCCCTGAACTAATCACATTGTCCAACTCTCTCCTCACGGCCCGTGTCGGTCCCCGAACTAATCACATTGTCCAACTCTCTCCTCACGGCGCGTGTCAGTCCCCGAACTAATCACACTGCCCAACTCTCTCCTCATGGCCCTTGTCAGTCCCCGAACTAATCACACTGCCCAACTCTCCCCTCATGGCCCGCGTCAGTCCCCGAAGTAATCACACTGTCTAACTCTGTCCTCATGGCCCGTGTCAGTCCCCGAACTAATCACATTGTCCAACTCTCTCCTCACGGCCCGTGTCAGTCACCGAACTAATCACATTGTCCAACTCTCTCCTCACAGCGCGTGTCAGTCCCCGAACTAATCACACTGCCCAACTCTCTCCTCATGGCCCTTGTCAGTCCTCGAACTAATCACACTGCCCAACTCTCCCCTCATGGCCCGCGTCAGTCCCCGAACTAATCACACTGTCTAACTCTGTCCTCATGGCCCGTGTCAGTCCCCGAACTAATCACATTGTCCAACTCTCTCCTCACGGCCCGTGTCAGTCACCGAACTAATCGCATTGTCCCACTCACTCCCCACGGCCCGTGTCAGACCCTGAACTAATCACACTGTCCCACTCACTCCCCACGGCCCGTGTCAGACCCTGAACTAATCACACTGTCCCACTCTCTCCACACAGATCCTGTCAGTCCCTGAACTAATCACATTGTCCAACTCTCTCCTCACGGCCCGTGTCAGTCCCTGAACTAATCTCATTGTCCCACTCTCTCCCCACGGCCCGTGTCAGTCCCCGAACTAATCACATTGTCCCACTCTCTCCTCACGGCCCGTGTCAGTCCCCGAACTAATCACACTGTCCAACTCTCTCCTCACGGCCCGTGTCAGTCCCTGAACTAATCACACTGTCCAACTCTCTCCTCACGGCCCATGTCAGTCCCTGAACTAATCTCATTGTCCCACTCTCTCCTCACGGCCCGTGTCAGTCCCTGAACTAATCTCATTGACCCACTCTCTCCTCACGGCCCGTGTCAGTCCCCGAACTAATCACATTGACCCACTCTCTCCTCACGGCCCGTGTCAGTCCCCGAACTAATCTCACCGTCCAACTCTCTCCTCACGGCCCATGTCAGTCCCTGAACTAATCACACTGTCCAACCCTCTCCTCACGGCCCGTGTCAGTCCCCGAACTAATCACACTGCCCAACTCTCTCCTCACGGCCCGTGTCGGTCCCCGAACTAATCACACTGTCGAACGCTCTCCCCATGGCCCGTGTGAGTCCCCGAACTAATCACACTGTCCAACTCTCTCCTCACGGCCCGTGTCAGTCCCCGAACTAATCACACTGTCCAACTCTCTACCCACAGATCCTGTCAGTCCCGAATTAATCACACTGTTCAACTCCCTCCTCACGGCCCGTGTCAGTCCCCGAACTAATCACACTGTCCAACTCTCTACCCACAGATCCTGTCAGTCCCGAATTAATCACACTGTTCAACTCCCTCCTCATGGCCCGTGTCTGTCCCCGAACTAATCACATTGTCCCACTCTCTCCTCACGGCCCGTGTCAGTCACTGAAGTAATCACACTGTCCAACTCTCTCCTCACGGCCCGTGTCAGTCCCCGAACTAATCACACTGTCCCACTCTCTCCTCACGGCCCGTGTCAGTCACCGAACTAATCACACTGTCCCACTCTCTCCTCACGGCCCGTGTCAGTCCCTGAACTAATCACACTGTCCAACTCTCTCATCACTGCCCCTGTCAGTCCCTGATCTAATCACACTGTCGAACTCTCTCCTCACGGCCCGTGTCAGTCCCCGATCTAATCACACTGTCCAACTCTCTACCCACAGATCCTGTCAGTCCCGAACTGATCACACTGTCCAACTCTCTGCCCATGCCCCGTGTCCGTCCCCGAACTAATCACACTGTCCAACTCTCTACCCACAGATCCTGTCAGTCCCAAATTAATCACACTGTCCAACTCCCTCCTCACAGCCCGTGTCAGTCCCTGAGCTAATCAGACTCTTCAACTCTCTCCTCACGGCCCGTGTCAGTCCCGAACTAATCACACTGTCCAACTCTCTCCTCACGGCCCGTGTCAGTCCCTGAACTAATCACACTGCCCAACTCTCTCCCCACGGCCCGTGTCAGTCCCCGAACTAATCACATTGTCCAACTCTCTCCCCACGACCCGTGTCAGTCCCTGAACTAATCACACTGTCCAACTGTCTCCCCACGGCCCGTGTCAGTCCCCGAACTAATCACACTGTCCAACTCTCTCCCCACGACCCGTGTCAGTCCCTGAACTAATCACACTGTCCAACTCACTCCTCAGGGCCCGTGTCAGTCCCCGAACTAATCACACTGTCCAACTCTCTCCCCACGGCCCGTGTCAGTCCCCGAACTAATCACATTGTCCCACTCTCTCCTCACGGCCCGTGTCAGTCCCTGAACTAATCACACTGCCCAACTCTCTCCCCACGGCCCGTGTCAGTCCCCGAACTAATTACATTGTCCCACTCTCTCCCCACGGCCCGTGTCAGTCCCCGAACTAATCACACTGTCCAACTCTCTCCCCACGACCCGTGTCAGTCCCTGAACTAATCACACTGTCCAACTCACTCCTCAGGGCCCGTGTCAGTCCCCGAACTAATCACACTGTCCAACTCTCTCCCCACGGCCCGTGTCAGTCCCCGAACTAATCACATTGTCCCGCTGTCTCCTCACGGCCCGTGTCAGTCCCCGAACTAATCACACTGTCCAACTCTCTCCTCACGGCCCGTGTCAGTCCCTGAACTAATCACACTGTCCCACTGTCTCTTCAGGGCCCGTATCAGCCCCTGAACTAATCACACTGTCCAACTCTCTGCCCATGGCCCGTGTCAGTCCCCGAACTAATCACACTGTCCAACTCTCTCCTCACGGCCCCTGTCTGTCCCTGAACTAATCACATTGTCTACTCTCTCCTCACGGCCCGTGTCAGTCACCGAACTAATCTCATTGTCCCAACTCTCTCCTCACGGCCCGTGTCAGTCCCCGAACTAATCACATTGTCCCACTCTCTCCCCACGGCCCGTGTCAGTCCCCGAACTAATCACACTGTCCAACTCTCTCCCCACGACCCGTGTCAGTCCCTGAACTAATCACACTGTCCAACTCACTCCTCAGGGCCCGTGTCAGTCCCCGAACTAATCACACTGTCCAACTCTCTCCCCACGGCCCGTGTCAGTCCCCGAACTAATCACATTGTCCCGCTGTCTCCTCACGGCCCGTGTCAGTCCCCGAACTAATCACACTGTCCAACTCTCTCCTCACGGCCCGTGTCAGTCCCTGAACTAATCACACTGTCCCACTGTCTCTTCAGGGCCCGTATCAGCCCCTGAACTAATCACACTGTCCAACTCTCTCCTCACGGCCCGTGTCAGTCCCTGAACTAATCACACTGTCCCACTCTCTCCTCACGGCCCGTGTCAGTCCCTGAACTAATCACATTGTCCCACTCACTCCCCACGGCCCGTGTCAGTCACCGAACTAATCACACTGTCCCACTGTCTCCTCAGGGCCCGTGTCAGTCACCGAACTAATCACACTGTCCCACTGTCTCCTCACGGCCCGTGTCAGTCCCTGAACTAATCACACTGTCCAACTCTCTCCTCACGGCCCGTGTCAGTCCCTGAACTAATCACATTGTCCAACTCTCTCCTCACGGCCCGTGTCAGTCAACGAACTAATCACATTGTCCAACTCTCTGACCACGGCCCGTGTCAGTCCCTGAACTAATCACATTGTCCAACTCTCTCCTCACGGCCCGTGTCAGTCCCTGAACTAATCACACTGTCCCACTGTCTCCTCACGGCCCGTGTCAGTCCCTGAACTAATGATACTGTCCCACTCTCTCCACACAGATCCTGTCAGTCCGTGAATGAATCACATTGTCCAACTCTCTCCCCAAGGCCCGTGTCAGTCACTGAACTAATCTCATTGTCCCACTCTCTCCCCAAGGCCTGTGTCAGTCCCTGAACTAATCACATTGTCCAACTCTCTCCCCACAGATCCTGTCAGTCCCTGAACTAGTCACACTGTCCAACTCTCCCCTCATGGCCCGCGTCAGTCCCCGAACTAATAACACTGTCTAACTCTCTCCCCGCGGCCCGTGTCAGTCCCTGAACTAATCACACTGTCCAACTCTCTCCTCACGGCCCGTGTCAGTCCCTGAACTAATCACACTGTCCCACTCTCTCCTCACGGCCCGTGTCAGTCCCTGAACTAATCACATTGTCCCACTCACTCCCCACGGCCCGTGTCAGTCACCGAACTAATCACACTGTCCCACTGTCTCCTCAGGGCCCGTGTCAGTCACCGAACTAATCACACTGTCCCACTGTCTCCTCACGGCCCGTGTCAGTCCCTGAACTAATCACACTGTCCAACTCTCTCCTCACGGCCCGTGTCAGTCCCTGAACTAATCACATTGTCCAACTCTCTCCTCACGGCCCGTGTCAGTCAACGAACTAATCACATTGTCCAACTCTCTCCCCACGGCCCGTGTCAGTCCCTGAACTAATCACATTGTCCAACTCTCTCCTCACGGCCCGTGTCAGTCCCTGAACTAATCACACTGTCCCACTGTCTCCTCACGGCCCGTGTCAGTCCCTGAACTAATGATACTGTCCCACTCTCTCCACACAGATCCTGTCAGTCCGTGAATGAATCACATTGTCCAACTCTCTCCCCAAGGCCCGTGTCAGTCACTGAACTAATCTCATTGTACCACTCTCTCCCCAAGGCCCGTGTCAGTCCCTGAACTAATCACATTGTCCAACTCTCTCCCCACAGATCCTGTCAGTCCCTGAACTAGTCACACTGTCCAACTCTCCCCTCATGGCCCGCGTCAGTCCCCGAACTAATAACACTGTCTAACTCTCTCCCCGCGGCCCGTGTCAGTCCCTAACTAATCACATTGTCCAACTCTCTCCCTACAGATCCTGTCAGTCCCTGAACTAGTCACACTGTCCAACTCTCTCCTCACGGCCCGTGTCAGTCCCCGAACTAATCACATTGTCCAACTCTCTCCTCACGGCCCGTGTCAGTCCCTGAACTAATCACACTGTCCCACTCTCTCCTCACGGCCCGTGTCAGTCCCTGAACTAATCACAATGTCCCACCCTCTCCTCACGGCCCGTGTCAGTCCCTGAACTAATCACATTGTCCCACTCTCTCCTCACGGCCCGTGTCAGTCCCTGAACTAATCACATTGTCCCACTCACTCCCCACAGCCCGTGTCAGTCCCTGAACTAATCACACTGTCCAACTCTCTCCTCACGGCCCGTGTCAGTCCCTGAACTAATCACATTGTCCAACTCTCTCCTCACGGCGCGTGTCAGTCCCCGAACTAATCACACTGCCCAACTCTCTCCTCATGGCCCTTGTCAGTCCCCGAACTAATCACACTGCCCAACTCTCCCCTCATGGCCCGCGTCAGTCCCCGAACTAATCACACTGTCTAACTCTGTCCTCATGGCCCGTGTCAGTCCCCGAACTAATCACATTGTCCAACTCTCTCCTCACGGCCCGTGTCAGTCACCGAACTAATCACATTGTCCAACTCTCTCCTCACAGCGCGTGTCAGTCCCCGAACTAATCACACTGCCCAACTCTCTCCTCATGGCCCTTGTCAGTCCCCGAACTAATCACACTGCCCAACTCTCCCCTCATGGCCCGCGTCAGTCCCCGAACTAATCACACTGTCTAACTCTGTCCTCATGGCCCGTGTCAGTCCCCGAACTAATCACATTGTCCAACTCTCTCCTCACGGCCCGTGTCAGTCACCGAACTAATCGCATTTTCCCACTCACTCCCCACGTCCCGTGTCAGACCCTGAACTAATCACACAGTCCCACTCTCTCCACACAGATCCTGTCAGTCCCTGAACTAATCACATTGTCCAACTCTCTCCTCACGGCCCGTGTCAGTCCCTGAACTAATCTCATTGTCCCACTCTCTCCCCACGGCCCGTGTCAGTCCCCGAACTAATCACATTATCCCACTCTCTCCTCACGGCCCGTGTCAGTCCCCGAACTAATCACACTGCCCAACTCTCTCCTCACGGCCCGTGTCGGTCCCCGAACTAATCACACTGTCCAACGCTCTCCACATGGCCCGTGTGAGTCCCCGAACTAATCACACTGTCCAACTCTCTCCTCACGGCCCGTGTCAGTCCCCGAACTAATCACACTGTCCAACTCTCTACCCACAGATCCTGTCAGTCCCGAATTAATCACACTGTTCAACTCCCTCCTCATGGCCCGTGTCTGTCCCCGAACTAATCACATTGTCCCACTCTCTCCTCACGGCCCGTGTCAGTCACTGAAGTAATCACACTGTCCAACTCTCTCCTCACGGCCCGTGTCAGTCCCCGAACTAATCACACTGTCCCACTCTCTCCTCACGGCCCGTGTCAGTCACCGAACTAATCACACTGTCCCACTCTCTCCTCACGGCCCGTGTCAGTCCCTGAACTAATCACACTGTCCAACTCTCTCATCACTGCCCCTGTCAGTCCCTGATCTAATCACACTGTCGAACTCTCTCCTCACGGCCCGTGTCAGTCCCCGATCTAATCACACTGTCCAACTCTCTACCCACAGATCCTGTCAGTCCCGAACTGATCACACTGTCCAACTCTCTGCCCACAGATCCTGTCAGTCCCAAATTAATCACACTGTCCAACTCCCTCCTCACAGCCCGTGTCAGTCCCTGAGCTAATCAGACTCTTCAACTCTCTCCTCACGGCCCGTGTCAGTCCCGAACTAATCACACTGTCCAACTCTCTCCTCACGGCCCGTGTCAGTCCCTGAACTAATCACACTGCCCAACTCTCTCCCCACGGCCCGTGTCAGTCCCCGAACTAATCACATTGTCCCACTCTCTCCCCACGGCCCGTGTCAGTCCCCGAACTAATCACACTGTCCAACTCTCTCCCCACGGCCCGTGTCAGTCCCCGAACTAATCACATTGTCCCACTCTCTCCTCACGGCCCGTGTCAGTCCCTGAACTAATCACACTGCCCAACTCTCTCCCCACGGCCCGTGTCAGTCCCCGAACTAATCACATTGTCCCACTCTCTCCCCACGGCCCGTGTCAGTCCCCGAACTAATCACACTGTCCAACTCTCTCCCCACGACCCGTGTCAGTCCCTGAACTAATCACACTGTCCAACTCACTCCTCAGGGCCCGTGTCAGTCCCCGAACTAATCACACTGTCCAACTCTCTCCCCACGGCCCGTGTCAGTCCCCGAACTAATCACATTGTCCCGCTGTCTCCTCACGGCCCGTGTCAGTCCCCGAACTAATCACACTGTCCAACTCTCTCCTCACGGCCCGTGTCAGTCCCTGAACTAATCACACTGTCCCACTGTCTCTTCAGGGCCCGTATCAGCCCCTGAACTAATCACACTGTCCAACTCTCTGCCCATGGCCCGTGTCAGTCCCCGAACTAATCACACTGTCCAACTCTCTCCTCACGGCCCCTGTCTGTCCCTGAACTAATCACATTGTCTACTCTCTCCTCACGGCCCGTGTCAGTCACCGAACTAATCTCATTGTCCCAACTCTCTCCCCACGGCCCGTGTCAGTCCCCGAACTAATCACATTGTCCCACTCTCTCCCCACGGCCCGTGTCAGTCCCCGAACTAATCACACTGTCCAACTCTCTCCCCACGACCCGTGTCAGTCCCTGAACTAATCACTCTGTCCAACTCACTCCTCAGGGCCCGTGTCAGTCCCCGAACTAATCACACTGTCCAACTCTCTCCCCACGGCCCGTGTCAGTCCCCGAACTAATCACATTGTCCCGCTGTCTCCTCACGGCCCGTGTGAGTCCCCGAACTAATCACACTGTCCAACTCTCTCCTCACGGCCCGTGTCAGTCCCTGAACTAATCACACTGTCCCACTGTCTCTTCAGGGCCCGTATCAGCCCCTGAACTAATCACACTGTCCAACTCTCTGCCCATGGCCCGTGTCAGTCCCCGAACTAATCACACTGTCCAACTCTCTCCTCACGGCCCCTGTCTGTCCCTGAACTAATCACATTGTCTACTCTCTCCTCACGGCCCGTGTCAGTCCCTGAACTAATCACACTGTCCAACTCTCTCCTCACGGCCCGTGTCAGTCACCGAACTAATCACACTGTCCCACTCTCTCCTCACGGCCCGTGTCAGTCACCGAACTAATCTCATTGTCCCACTCACTTCCCACGGCCCGTGTCAGACCCTGAACTAATCACACAGTCCCACTCTCTCCACACAGATCCTGTCAGTCCCTGAACTAATCACATTGTCCAACTCACTCCTGACGGCCCGTGTCAGTCCCTGAACTAATCACACTGTCCAACTCTCTCATCACTGCCCCTGTCAGTCCCTGATCTAATCACACTGTCGAACTCTCTCCTCACGGCCCGTGTCAGTCCCCGATCTAATCACACTGTCCAACTCTCTACCCACAGATCCTGTCAGTCCCGAACTGATCACACTGTCCAACTCTCTGCCCACAGATCCTGTCAGTCCCAAATTAATCACACTGTCCAACTCCCTCCTCACAGCCCGTGTCAGTCCCTGAGCTAATCAGACTCTTCAACTCTCTCCTCACGGCCCGTGTCAGTCCCGAACTAATCACACTGTCCAACTCTCTCCTCACGGCCCGTGTCAGTCCCTGAACTAATCACACTGCCCAACTCTCTCCCCACGGCCCGAGTCAGTCCCCGAACTAATCACATTGTCCCACTCTCTCCCCACGGCCCGTGTCAGTCCCCGAACTAATCACACTGTCCAACTCTCTCCCCACGGCCCGTGTCAGTCCCCGAACTAATCACATTGTCCCACTCTCTCCTCACGGCCCGTGTCAGTCCCTGAACTAATCACACTGCCCAACTCTCTCCCCACGGCCCGTGTCAGTCCCCGAACTAATCACATTGTCCCACTCTCTCCCCACGACCCGTGTCAGTCCCTGAACTAATCACTCTGTCCAACTCACTCCTCAGGCCCGTGTCAGTCCCCGAACTAATCACACTGTCCAACTCTCTCCCCACGGCCCGTGTCAGTCCCCGAACTAATCACATTGTCCCGCTGTCTCCTCACGGCCCGTGTCAGTCCCCGAACTAATCACACTGTCCAACTCTCTCCTCACGGCCCGTGTCAGTCCCTGAACTAATCACACTGTCCCACTGTCTCTTCAGGGCCCGTATCAGCCCCTGAACTAATCACACTGTCCAACTCTCTGCCCATGGCCCGTGTCAGTCCCCGAACTAATCACACTGTCCAACTCTCTCCTCACGGCCCCTGTCTGTCCCTGAACTAATCACATTGTCTACTCTCTCCTCACGGCCCGTGTCAGTCACCGAACTAATCTCATTGTCCCACTCACTTCCCACGGCCCGTGTCAGACCCTGAACTAATCACACAGTCCCACTCTCTCCACACAGATCCTGTCAGTCCCTGAACTAATCACATTGTCCAACTCACTCCTGACGGCCCGTGTCAGTCCCTGAACTAATCTCATTGTCCCACTCTCTCCCCACGGCCCGTGTCAGTCCCCGAACTAATCACATTGTCCCACTCTCTCCTCACGGCCCGTGTCAGTCCCCGAACTAATCACACTGTCCAACTCTCTCCTCACGGCCCGTGTCAGTCCCCGAACTAATCACACTGCCCAACTCTCTCCTCACGGCCCGTGTCGGTCCCCGAACTATTCACACTGTCCAACGCTCTCCCCATGGCCCGTGTGAGTCCCCGAACTAATCACACTGTCCAACTCCCTCCTCACGGCCCGTGTCAGTCCCCGAACTAATCACACTGTCCAACTCTCTACCCACAGATCCTGTCAGTCCCGAATTAATCACACTGTTCAACTCCCTCCTCATGGCCCGTGTCTGTCCCCGAACTAATCACATTGTCCCACTCTCTCCTCACGGCCCGTGTCAGTCACTGAAGTAATCACACTGTCCAACTCTCTCCTCACGGCCCGTGTCAGTCCCCGAACTAATCACACTGTCCCACTCTCTCCTCACGGCCCGTGTCAGTCACCGAACTAATCACACTGTCCCACTCTCTCCTCACGGCCCGTGTCAGTCCCTGAACTAATCACACTGTCCAACTCTCTCATCACTGCCCCTGTCAGTCCCTGATCTAATCACACTGTCGAACTCTCTCCTCACGGCCCGTGTCAGTCCCCGATCTAATCACACTGTCCAACTCTCTACCCACAGATCCTGTCAGTCCCGAACTGATCACACTGTCCAACTCTCTGCCCATGCCCCGTGTCCGTCCCCGAACTAATCACACTGTCCAACTCTCTACCCACAGATCCTGTCAGTCCCAAATTAATCACACTGTCCAACTCCCTCCTCACAGCCCGTGTCAGTCCCTGAGCTAATCAGACTCTTCAACTCTCTCCTCACGGCCCGTGTCAGTCCCGAACTAATCACACTGTCCAACTCTCTCCTCACGGCCCGTGTCAGTCCCTGAACTAATCACACTGTCCAACTCTCTCCTCACGGCCCGTGTCAGTCACCGAACTAATCACACTGCCCAACTCTCTCCCCACGGCCCGTGTCAGTCCCCGAACTAATCACATTGTCCCACTCTCTCCCCACGGCCCGTGTCAGTCCCCGAACTAATCACACTGTCCAACTCTCTCCCCACGACCCGTGTCAGTCCCTGAACTAATCACACTGTCCAACTCACTCCTCAGGGCCCGTGTCAGTCCCCGAACTAATCACACTGTCCAACTCTCTCCCCACGGCCCGTGTCAGTCCCCGAACTAATCACATTGTCCCGCTGTCTCCTCACGGCCCGTGTCAGTCCCCGAACTAATCACACTGTCCAACTCTCTCCTCACGGCCCGTGTCAGTCCCTGAACTAATCACACTGTCCCACTGTCTCTTCAGGGCCCGTATCAGCCCCTGAACTAATCACACTGTCCAACTCTCTGCCCATGGCCCGTGTCAGTCCCCGAACTAATCACACTGTCCAACTCTCTCCTCACGGCCCCTGTCTGTCCCTGAACTAATCACATTGTCTACTCTCTCCTCACGGCCCGTGTCAGTCACCGAACTAATCTCATTGTCCCAACTCTCTCCCCACGGCCCGTGTCAGTCCCCGAACTAATCACATTGTCCCACTCTCTCCCCACGGCCCGTGTCAGTCCCCGAACTAATCACACTGTCCAACTCTCTCCCCACGACCCGTGTCAGTCCCTGAACTAATCACACTGTCCAACTCACTCCTCAGGGCCCGTGTCAGTCCCCGAACTAATCACACTGTCCAACTCTCTCCCCACGGCCCGTGTCAGTCCCCGAACTAATCACATTGTCCCGCTGTCTCCTCACGGCCCGTGTCAGTCCCCGAACTAATCACACTGTCCAACTCTCTCCTCACGGCCCGTGTCAGTCCCTGAACTAATCACACTGTCCCACTGTCTCTTCAGGGCCCGTATCAGCCCCTGAACTAATCACACTGTCCAACTCTCTGCCCATGGCCCGTGTCAGTCCCCGAACTAATCACACTGTCCAACTCTCTCCTCACGGCCCCTGTCTGTCCCTGAACTAATCACATTGTCTACTCTCTCCTCACGGCCCGTGTCAGTCACCGAACTAATCTCATTGTCCCACTCACTCCCCACGGCCCGTGTCAGACCCTGAACTAATCACACAGTCCCACTCTCTCCACACAGATCCTGTCAGTCCCTGAACTAATCACATTGTCCAACTCTCTCCTGACGGCCCGTGTCAGTCCCTGAACTAATCTCATTGTCCCACTCTCTCCCCACGGCCCGTGTCAGTCCCCGAACTACACACAATGTCCCACTCTCATCACGGCCCGTGTCAGTCCCCGAACTAATCACACTGTCCAACTCTCTCCTCACGGCCCGAGTCAGTCCCCGAACTAATCACACTGCCCAACTCTCTCCTCACGGCCCGTGTCGGTCCCCGAACTAATCACACTGTCCAACGCTCTCCCCATGGCCCGTGTGAGTCCCCGAACTAATCACATTGTCCCACTCTCTCCTCACGGCCCGTGTCAGTCCCCGAACTAATCACACTGTCCAACTCTCTCCTCACGGCCCGAGTCAGTCCCCGAACTAATCACACTGCCCAACTCTCTCCTCACGGCCCGTGTCGGTCCCCGAACTAATCACACTGTCCAACGCTCTCCCCATGGCCCGTGTGAGTCCCCGAACTAATCACACTGTCCAACTCTCTCCTCACGGCCCGTGTCAGTCCCCGAACTAATCACACTGTCTAACTCTGTCCTCATGGCCCGTGTCAGTCCCCGAACTAATCACACTGTCCAACTCTCTACCCACAGATCCTGTCAGTCCCGAATTAATCACACTGTTCAACTCCCTCCTCATGGCCCGTGTCTGTCCCCGAACTAATCACATTGTCCCACTCTCTCCTCACGGCCCGTGTCAGTCACTGAAGTAATCACACTGTCGAACTCTCTCCTCACGGCCCGTGTCAGTCCCCGAACTAATCACACTGTCCCACTCTCTCCTCACGGCCCGTGTCAGTCACCGAACTAATCACACTGTCCCACTCTCTCCTCACGGCCCGTGTCAGTCCCTGAACTAATAACACTGTCCAACTCTCTCATCACTGACCCTGTCAGTCCCTGATCTAATCACACTGTCGAACTCTCTCCTCACGGCCCGTGTCAGTCCCCGATCTAATCACACTGTCCAACTCTCTACCCACAGATCCTGTCAGTCCCGAACTGATCACACTGTCCAACTCTCTGCCCATGCCCCGTGTCCGTCCCCGAACTAATCACACTGTCCAACTCTCTACCCACAGATCCTGTCAGTCCCAAATTAATCACACTGTCCAACTCCCTCCTCACAGCCCGTGTCAGTCCCTGAGCTAATCAGACTCTTCAACTCTCTCCTCACGGCCCGTGTCAGTCCCGAACTAATCACACTGTCCAACTCTCTCCTCACGGCCCGTGTCAGTCCCTGAACTAATCACACTGTCCAACTCTCTCCTCACGGCCCGTGTCAGTCACCGAACTAATCACATTGTCCAACTCTCTCCTCTCGTCCCGTGTCAGTCACCGAACTAATCACATTGTCCCACTCTCTCCCCACGGCCCGTGTCAGTCCCCGAACTAATCACACTGTCCAACTCTCTCCCCACGACCCGTGTCAGTCCCTGAACTAATCACACTGTCCAACTCACTCCTCAGGGCCCGTGTCAGTCCCCGAACTAATCACACTGTCCAACTCTCTCCCCACGGCCCGTGTCAGTCCCCGAACTAATCACATTGTCCCACTCTCTCCTCACGGCCCGTGTCAGTCCCTGAACTAATCACACTGCCCAACTCTCTCCCCACGGCCCGTGTCAGTCCCCGAACTAATCACATTGTCCCACACTCTCCCCACGGCCCGTGTCAGTCCCCGAACTAATCACACTGTCCAACTCTCTCCCCACGACCCGTGTCAGTCCCTGAACTAATCACACATTCCAACTCACTCCTCAGGGCCCGTGTCAGTCCCCGAACTAATCACACTGTCCAACTCTCTCCCCACGGCCCGTGTCAGTCCCCGAACTAATCACATTGTCCCGCTGTCTCCTCACGGCCCGTGTCAGTCCCCGAACTAATCACACTGTCCAACTCTCTCCCCACGGCCCGTGTCAGTCCCTGAACTAATCACACTGTCCCACTGTCTCTTCAGGGCCCGTATCAGCCCCTGAACTAATCACAATGTCCAACTCTCTGCCCATGGCCCGTGTCAGTCCCCGAACTAATCACACTGTCCAACTCTCTCCTCACGGCCCCTGTCTGTCCCTGAACTAATCACACTGTCTACTCTCTCCTCACGGCCCGTGTCAATCACCGAACTAATCTCATTGTCCCAACTCTCTCCCCACGGCCCGTGTCAGTCCCCGAACTAATCACATTGTCCCACTCTCTCCCCACGGCCCGTGTCAGTCCCCGAACTAATCACACTGTCCAACTCTCTCCCCACGACCCGTGTCAGTCCCTGAACTAATCACACTGTCCAACTCACTCCTCAGGGCCCGTGTCAGTCCCCGAACTAATCACACTGTCCAACTCTCTCCCCACGGCCCGTGTCAGTCCCCGAACTAATCACATTGTCCCGCTGTCTCCTCACGGCCCGTGTCAGTCCCCGAACTAATCACACTGTCCAACTCTCTCCTCACGGCCCGTGTCAGTCCCTGAACTAATCACACTGTCCCACTGTCTCTTCAGGGCCCGTATCAGCCCCTGAACTAATCACACTGTCCAACTCTCTGCCCATGGCCCGTGTCAGTCCCCGAACTAATCACACTGTCCAACTCTCTCCTCACGGCCCCTGTCTGTCCCTGAACTAATCACATTGTCTACTCTCTCCTCACGGCCCGTGTCATTCACCGAACTAATCACATTGTCCCACTCTCTCCCCACGGCCCGTGTCAGACCCTGAACTAATCACACAGTCCCACTCTCTCCACACAGATCCTGTCAGTCCCTGAACTAATCACATTGTCCAACTCTCTCCTCACGGCCCATGTCAGTCCCTGAACTAATCTCATTGTCCCACTCTCTCCCCACGGCCCGTGTCAGTCCCCGAACTAATCACATTGTTTCACTCTCTCCTCACGGCCCGTGTCAGTCCCCGAACTAATCACACTGTCCAACTCTCTACCCACAGATCCTGTCAGTCCCAAATTAATCACACTGTCCAACTCCCTCCGCACAGCCCGTGTCAGTCCCTGAGCTAATCAGACTCTTCAACTCTCTCCTCACGGCCCGTGTCAGTCCCGAACTAATCACACTGTCCAACTCTCTCCTCACGGCCCGTGTCAGTCCCTGAACTAAGCACACTGCCCAACTCTCTCCCCACGGCCCGTGTCAGTCCCCGAACTAATCACATTGTCCCACTCTCTCCCCACGGCCCGTGTCAGTCCCCGAACTAATCACATTGACCCACTCTCTCCTCACGGCCCGTGTCAGTCACCGAACTAATCACATTGTCCAACTCTCTCCCCACGACCCGTGTCAGTCACTGAACTAATCACACTGTCCAACTCACTCCTCAGGGCCCGTGTCAGTCCCTGAACTAATCACACTGTCCAACTCTCTCCCCACGGCCCGTGTCTGTCCCCGAACTAATCACATTGTCCCACTCTCTCCCCACGACCCGTGTCAGTCCCCGAACTAATCACACTGTCCAACTCTCTCCCCACGGCCCGTGTCTGTCCCCGAACTAATCACATTGTCCCACTCTCTCCTCACGGCCCGTGTCAGTCCACGAACTAATCACACTGTCCAACTCTCTGCCCATGCCCCGTGTCCGTACCCGAACTAATCACACTGTCCAACTCTCTGCCCACAGATCCTGTCAGTCGCGAATTAATCACACTGTCCAACTCCCTCCTCACAGCCCGTGTCAGTCACTGAACTAATCACACTGTCCCACTGTCTCCTCAGGGCCCGTGTCAGTCTCTGAACTAATCAGACTGTTCAACTCTCTCCTCACGGCCCGTGTCAGTCCCGAACTAATCACACTGTCCAACTCTCTCCTCACGGCCCATTTCAGTCCCTGAACTAATCACACTGCCCAACTCTCTCCCCACGGCCCGTGTCAGTCCCCGAACTAATCACATTGTCCCACTCTCTCCCCACGGCCCGTGTCAGCCCCGAACTAATCACACTGTCCAACTCTCTCCCCACGGCCCGTGTCAGTCCCCGAACTAATCACATTGTCCCGCTGTCTCCTCACGGCCCGTGTCAGTCCCCTAACTAATCACACTGTTCAACTCTCTCCTCACGGCCCGTGTCAGTCCCTGAACTAATCACACTGTCCCACTGTCTCTTCAGGGCCCGTATCAGCCCCTGAACTAATCACACTGTCCAACTCTCTGCCCATGGCCCGTGTCAGTCCCCGAACTAATCACACTGTCCAACTCTCTCCTCACGGCCCCTGTCTGTCCCTGAACTAATCACATTGTCTACTCTCTCCCCATGGCCCGTGTCAGTCACTGAACTAAACTCACTGTCCCACTCTCTCCTCACGGCCCGTGTCAGTCACCGAACTAATCACATTGTCCCACTCTCTCCTCACGGCCCGTGTCAGTCACCGAACTAATCACACTGTCCAACTCTCTCCCCACGGCCCGTGTCAGTCCCTGAACTAATCACACTGCCCAACTCTCTCCTCACGGCCCGTGTCAGTCCCTGAACTAATCACACTGTCCCACTCTCTCCTCACGGCCCGTGTCAGTCGCTGAACTAATCACACTGTCCAACTCTCTCCCCACGGCCCGTGTCAGTCCCTGAACTAATCACACTGTCCAACTCTCTCCCCACGGCCCGTGTCAGTCACCGAACTAATCACATTGTCCAACTCTCTCCCCACGGCCCGTGTCAGTCCCTGAACTAATTACAGTGTCCAACTCTCTCCACATGGCCCGTGTCAGTCCCTGAACTAATGACATTGTCCAACTCTCTCCTCACGGCCCGTGTCAGTCACGGAACTATTCTCATTGTCCCACTCTCTCCCCACGGCCCGTGTCAGTCCCTGAACTAATCACATTGTCCAACTCTCTCCCCACAGATCCTGTCAGTCCCTGAACTAGTCACACTGTCCAACTCTCTCCTCACGGCCCGTGTCAGTCCCTGAACTAATCACATTGTCCAACTCTCTCCTCACGGCCCGTGTCAGTCAACGAACTAATCACATTGTCCAACTCTCTCCCCACGGCCCGTGTCAGTCCCTGAACTAATCACATTGTCCAACTCTCTCCTCACGGCCCGTGTCAGTCAACGAACTAATCACATTGTCCAACTCTCTCCCCACGACCCGTGTCAGTCCCTGAACTAATCACATTGTCCAACTCTCTCCTCACGGCCCGTGTCAGTCCCTGAACTAATCACACTGTCCCACTGTCTCCTCACGGCCCGTGTCAGTCCCTGAACTAATGATACTGTCCCACTCTCTCCACACAGATCCTGTCAGTCCGTGAATGAATCACATTGTCCAACTCTCTCCCCAAGGCCCGTGTCAGTCCCTGAACTAATCACATTGTCCCACTCTCTCCCCACGGCCCGTGTCAGTCCCTGAACTAGTCACACTGTCCAACTCTCTCCTCACGGCCCGTGTCAGTCCCCGAACTAATCACACTGTCCCACTCTCTCCTCACGGCCCGTGTCAGTCCCTGAACTAATCACAATGTCCCACTCTCTCCTCACGGCCCGTGTCAGTCCCTGAACTAATCACATTGTCCCACTCTCTCCTCACGGCCCGTGTCAGTCCCTGAACTAATCACATTGTCCCACTCACTCCCCACGGCCTGTGTCAGTCCCTGAACTAATCACACTGTCCAACTCTCTCCTCACGGCCCGTGTCAGTCCCTGAACTAATCACATTGTCCAACTCTCTCCTCACGGCCCGTGTCGGTCCCCGAACTAATCACATTGTCCAACTCTCTCCTCACGGCGCGTGTCAGTCCCCGAACTAATCACACTGCCCAACTCTCTCCTCATGGCCCTTGTCAGTCCCCGAACTAATCACACTGCCCAACTCTCCCCTCATGGCCCGCGTCAGTCCCCGAACTAATCACACTGTCTAACTCTGTCCTCATGGCCCGTGTCAGTCCCCGAACTAATCACATTGTCCAACTCTCTCCTCACGGCCCGTGTCAGTCACCGAACTAATCACATTGTCCAACTCTCTCCTCACGGCGCGTGTCAGTCCCCGAACTAATCACACTGCCCAACTCTCTCCTCATGGCCCTTGTCAGTCCCCGAACTAATCACACTGCCCAACTCTCCCCTCATGGCCCGCGTCAGTCCCCGAACTAATCACACTGTCTAACTCTGTCCTCATGGCCCGTGTCAGTCCCCGAACTAATCACAATGTCCAACTCTCTCCTCTCGGCCCGTGTCAGTCCCCGAACTAATCACATTGTCCAACTCTCTCCTCACGGCCCGTGTCAGTCACCGAACTAATCGCATTGTCCCACTCACTCCCCACGGCCCGTGTCAGACCCTGAACTAATCACACAGTCCCACTCTCTCCACACAGATCCTGTCAGTCCCTGAACTAATCACATTGTCCAACTCTCTCCTCACGGCCCGTGTCAGTCCCTGAACTAATCACACTGCCCAACTCTCTCCTCACGGCCCGTGTCAGTCCCCGAACTAATCACACTGTCCAACTCTCTCCTCACGGCCCGTGTCAGTCCCCGAACTAATCACACTGCCCAACTCTCTCCTCACGGCCCGTGTCGGTCCCCGAACTAATCACACTGTCCAACGCTCTCCCCATGGCCCGTGTGAGTCCCCGAACTAATCACACTGTCCAACTCTCTCCTCACGGCCCGTGTCAGTCCCCGAACTAATCACACTGTCCAACTCTCTACCCACAGATCCTGTCAGTCCCGAATTAATCACACTGTTCAACTCCCTCCTCACGGCTCGTGTCAGTCTCCGAACTAATCACACTGTCCAACTCTCTACCCACAGATCCTGTCAGTCCCGAATTAATCACACTGTTCAACTCCCTCCTCATGGCCCGTGTCTGTCCCCGAACTAATCACATTGTCCCACTCTCTCCTCACGGCCCGTGTCAGTCACTGAAGTAATCACACTGTCCAACTCTCTCCTCACGGCCCGTGTCAGTCCCCGAACTAATCACACTGTCCCACTCTCTCCTCACGGCCCGTGTCAGTCACCGAACTAATCACACTGTCCCACTCTCTCCTCACGGCCCGTGTCAGTCCCTGAACTAATCACACTGTCCAACTCTCTCATCACTGCCCCTGTCAGTCCCTGATCTAATCACACTGTCGAACTCTCTCCTCACGGCCCGTGTCAGTCCCCGATCTAATCACACTGTCCAACTCTCTACCCACAGATCCTGTCAGTCCCGAACTGATCACACTGTCCAACTCTCTGCCCATGCCCCGTGTCCGTCCCCGAACTAATCACACTGTCCAACTCTCTACCCACAGATCCTGTCAGTCCCAAATTAATCACACTGTCCAACTCCCTCCTCACAGCCCGTGTCAGTCCCTGAGCTAATCAGACTCTTCAACTCTCTCCTCACGGCCCGTGTCAGTCCCGAACTAATCACACTGTCCAACTCTCTCCTCACGGCCCGTGTCAGTCCCTGAACTAATCACACTGCCCAACTCTCTCCCCACGGCCCGTGTCAGTCCCCGAACTAATCACATTGTCCCACTCTCTCCCCACGGCCCGTGTCAGTCCCCGAACTAATCACACTGTCCAACTCTCTCCCCACGACCCGTGTCAGTCCCTGAACTAATCACACTGTCCAACTCACTCCTCAGGGCCCGTGTCAGTCCCCGAACTAATCACACTGTCCAACTCTCTCCCCACGGCCCGTGTCAGTCCCCGAACTAATCACATTGTCCCACTCTCTCCTCACGGCCCGTGTCAGTCCCTGAACTAATCACACTGCCCAACTCTCTCCCCACGGCCCGTGTCAGTCCCCAAACTAATCACATTGTCCCACTCTCTCCCCACGGCCCGTGTCAGTCCACGAACTAATCACACTGTCCAACTCTCTCCCCACGACCCGTGTCAGTCACTGAACTAATCACACTGTCCAACTCACTCCTCAGGGCCCGTGTCAGTCCCCGAACTAATCACACTGTCCAACTCTCTCCCCACGGCCCGTGTCAGTCCCCGAACTAATCACATTGTCCCGCTGTCTCCTCACGGCCCGTGTCAGTCCCCGAACTAATCACACTGTCCAACTCTCTCCTCACGGCCCGTGTCAGTCCCTGAACTAATCACACTGTCCCACTGTCTCTTCAGGGCCCGTATCAGCCCCTGAAGTAATCACACTGTCCAACTCTCTGCCCATGGCCCGTGTCAGTCCCCGAACTAATCACACTGTCCAACTCTCTCCTCACGGCCCCTGTCTGTCCCTGAACTAATCACATTGTCTACTCTCTCCTCACGGCCCGTGTCAGTCACCGAACTAATCTCATTGTCCCAACTCTCTCCCCACGGCCCGTGTCAGTCGCCGAACTAATCACATTGTCCCACTCTCTCCCCACGGCCCGTGTCAGTCCCTGAACTAATCACATTGTCCAACTCTCTCCTCACGGCCCGTGTCAGTCCCCGAGCTAATCACACTGTCCAACTCTCTCCCCACGACCCGTGTCAGTCCCTGAACTAATCACACTGTCCAACTCACTCCTCAGGGCCCGTGTCAGTCCCCGAACTAATCACAGTGTCCAACTCTCTCCCCACGGCCCGTGTCAGTCCCCGAACTAATCACATTGTCCCGCTGTCTCCTCATGGCCCGTGTCAGTCCCCGAACTAATCACACTGTCCAACTCTCTCCTCACGGCCCGTGTCAGTCCCTGAACTAATCACACTGTCCCACTGTCTCTTCAGGGCCCGTATCAGCCCCTGAACTAATCACACTGTCCAACTCTCTGCCCATGGCCCGTGTCAATCCCCGAACTAATCACATTGTCTACTCTCTCCTCACGGCCCGTGTCAGTCACCGAACTAATCTCATTGTCCCACTCACTCCCCACGGCCCGTGTCAGACCCTGAACTAATCACACAGTCCCACTCTCTCCACACAGATCCTGTCAGTCTCTGAACTAATCACATTGTCCAACTCTCACCTCACGGCCCGTGTCAGTCCCTGAACAAATCTCATTGTCCCACTCTCTCCCCACGGCCCGTGTCAGTCCCCGAACTAATCACATTGTCCCACTCTCTCCTCACGGCCCGTGTCAGTCCCCGAACTAATCACACTGTCCAACTCTCTCCTCATGGCCCGTGTCAGTCCCCGAACTAATCACACTGCCCAACTCTCTCCTCACGGCCCGTGTCGGTCCCCGAACTAATCACACTGTCCAACGCTCTCCCCATGGCCCGTGTGAGTCCCCGAACTAATCACACTGTCCAACTCTCTCCCCACGGCCCGTGTAAGTCCCCGAACTAATCACACTGTTCAACTCTCTCCTCACGGCCCGTGTCAGTCACCGAACTAATCACACTGTCCCACTCTCTCCTCACGGCCCCTGTCAGTCCCTGAACTAATCACACTGTCGAACTCTCTCCTCACGGCCCGTGTCAGTCCCCGATCTAATCACACTGTCCAACTCTCTACCCACAGATCCTGTCAGTCCCGAACTGATCACACTGTCCAACTCTCTGCCCATGCCCCGTGTCCGTCCCCGAACTAATCACACTGTCCAACTCTCTACCCACAGATCCTGTCAGTCCCAAATTAATCACACTGTCCAACTCCCTCCTCACAGCCCGTGTCAGTCCCTGAGCTAATCAGACTCTTCAACTCTCTCCTCACGGCCCGTGTCAGTCCCGAACTAATCACACTGTCCAACTCTCTCCTCACGGCCCGTGTCAGTCCCTGAACTAAGCACACTGCCCAACTCTCTCCCCACGGCCCGTGTCAGTCCCCGAACTAATCACATTGTCCCACTCTCTCCCCACGGCCCGTGTCAGTCCCCGAACTAATCACACTGTCCAACTCTCTCCCCACGACCCGTGTCAGTCCCTGAACTAATCACACTGTCCAACTCACTCCTCAGGGCCCGTGTCAGTCCCCGAACTACTCACACTGTCCAACTCTCTCCCCACGGCCCGTGTCAGTCCCCGAACTAATCACATTGTCCCACTCTCTCCTCACGGCCCGTGTCAGTCCACGAACTAATCACACTGTCCAACTCTCTGCCCATGCCCCGTGTCCGTCCCCGAACTAATCACACTGTCCAACTCTCTGCCCACAGATCCTGTCAGTCGCGAATTAATCACACTGTCCAACTCCCTCCTCACGGCCCGTGTCAGTCACCGAACTAATCACACTGTCCAACTCTCTCCTCAGGGCCCGTGTCAGTCTCTGAACTAATCAGACTGTTCAACTCTCTCCTCACGGCCCGTGTCAGTCACTGAACTAATCACACTGTCCCACTGTCTCCTCAGGGCCCGTGTCAGTCTCTGAACTAATCAGACTGTTCAACTCTCTCCTCACGGCCCGTGTCAGTCCCGAACTAATCACACTGTCCAACTCTCTCCTCACGGCCCATGTCAGTCCCTGAACTAATCACACTGCCCAACTCTCTCCCCACGGCCCGTGTCAGCCCCGAACTAATCACACTGTCCAACTCTCTCCCCACGGCCCGTGTCAGTCCCCGAACTAATCACATTGTCCCGCTGTCTCCTCACGGCCCGTGTCAGTCCCCGAACTAATCACACTGTCCAACTCTCTCCTCACGGCCCGTGTCAGTCCCTGAACTAATCACACTGTCCCACTGTCTCCTCACGGCCCGTGTCAGTCCCGGAACTAATCACACTGTCCCACTGTCTCTTCAGGGCCCGTATCAGCCCCTGAACTAATCACACTGTCCAACTCTCTGCCCATGGCCCGTGTCAGTCCCCGAACTAATCACACTGTCCAACTCTCTCCTCACGGCCCCTGTCTGTCCCTGAACTAATCACATTGTCTACTCTCTCCTCACGGCCCGTGTCAGTCCCTGAACTAATCACTCTGTCCAACTCTCTCGTCACGGCCTGTGTCAGTCCCCGAACTAATCACAGTGTCCCACTCTCTCCTCACGGCCCGTGTCAGTCCCTGAACTAATCACACTGTCCCACTCTCTCCCCACGGCCCGTGTCAGTCCCTGAACTAATCACACTGTCCAACTCTCTCCTCACGGCCCGTGTCAGTCCCCGAACTAATCACACTGTCCCACTGTCTCCCCAGGGCCAGTGTCAGTCCCTGAACTAATCACACTGTCCCACTCTCTCCTCACGGCCCGTGTCAGTCCCTGAACTAATCACAGTGTCCCACTCTCTCCTCACGGCCCGTGTCAGTCCCTGAACTAATCACACTGTCCCACTCTCTCCTCACGGCCCGTGTCAGTCACCGAACTAATCACAGTGTCCCACTCTCTCCTCACGGCCCGTGTCAGTCCCTGAACTAATCACACTGTCCCACTCTCTCCTCACGGCCCGTGTCAGTCCCTGAACTAATCACACTGTCCAACTCTCTCCTCACGGCCCGTGTCAGTCCCTGAACTAATCACATTGTCCCACTCTCTCCTCACGGCCCGTCTCAGTCAACGAACTAATCACACTGCCCAACTCTCTCCCCACGGCCCGTGTCTGTCCCTGAACTAATCACACTGTCCAACTCTCTCCTCACGGCCCGTGTCAGTCCCCGAACTAATCACACTGTCCAACTCTCTCCTCACGGCCCGTGTGAGTACCCGAACTAATCACATTGCCCAACTCTCTCCTTACGGCCCGTGTCAGTCCCTGACCTAATCACACTGTACCACTCTCTCCACACGGCCCGTGTCAGTCCCTGAACTAATCACACTGTCCCAGTCTCTCCTCACGGCTCGTGTCAGTCCCCGAACTAATCACATTGTCCAACTCTCTCCCCACGGCCCGTGTCAGTCCCCGAACTAATCACACTGTCCCACTCTCTCCTCACGGCCCGTGTCAGTCCCTGAACTAATCACATTGTCCAACTCTCTCCTCACGGCCCGGGTCAGTCCCTGAACTAATCACATTGTCCCACTCTCTCCTCACGGCCCGTGTCAGTCCCTGAACTAATCACACTGTCCAACTCTCTCCCCACGGCCCGTGTCAGTCCCTGAACTAATCACACTGTCCCACTGTCTCTTCAGGGCCCGTATCAGCCCCTGAACTAATCACACTGTCCAACTCTCTGCCCATGGCCCGTGTCAGTCCCCGAACTAATCACAATGTCCCACTCTCTCCCCACGGCCCGTGTCAGTCCCTGAACTAATCACACTGTCCAACTCTCTACCCACGGCCCGTGTCAGTCACCGAACTAATCACACTGTCCCACTCTCCCCTCACGACCCGTGTCAGTCCCTGAACTAATCACACTGTCCAACTCTCTCCTCACGGCCCGTGTCAGTCCCCGAACTAATCACACTGTCCAACTCTCTCCTCACGGCTCGTGTCAGTCCCTGAACTAATCACACTGTCTAACTCTGTCCTCATGGCCCGTGTCAGTCCCCGAACTAATCACACTGTCCCACTGTCTCCCCAGGGCCAGTGTCAGTCCCTGAACTAATCACACTGTCCCACTCTCTCCTCACGGCCCGTGTCAGTCCCTGAACTAATCACATTGTCCCACTCTCTCCTCACGGCCCGTGTCAGTCCCTGAACTAATCACATTGTCCCACTCTCTCCTCACGGCCCGTGTCAGTCCCTGAACTAATCACACTGTCCCAATCTCTCCTCACGGCCCGTGTCAGTCCCTGAACTAATCAGATTGTCCCACTCTCTCCTCACGGCCCGTGTCAGTCCCTGAACTAATCACATTGTCCCACTCTCTCCTCACGGCCCGTGTCAGTCACCGAACTAATCAGATTGTCCCAATCTCTCCTCACGGCCCGTGTCAGTCAACGAACTAATCACACTGCCCAACTCTCTCCCCACGGCCCGTGTCTGTCCCTGAACTAATCACACTGTCCAACTCTCTCCTCACGGCCCGTGTCAGTCCCCGAACTAATCACACTGTCCAACTCTCTCCTCACGGCCCGTGTGAGTACCCGAACTAATCACATTGCCCAACTCTCTCCTCACGGCCCGTGTCAGTCACCGAACTAATCACATTGTCCAACTCTCTCCTCACGGCCCGTGTCAGTCCCCGAACTAATCACACTGTCCAACTCTCTCCACACGGCCCGTGTCAGTCCCTGAACTAATCACATTGTCCAACTCTCTCCTCACGGCCCGTGTCAGTCCCTGAACTAATCACACTGTCCCACTCTCTCCTCACGGCCCGTGTCAGTCCCCGAACTAATCACACTGTCCAACTCTCTCCTCACGGCCCGTGTCAGTCCCCGAACTAATCACACAGCCCAACTCTATCCTCACGGCCCGTGTCAGTCCCCGAACTAATCACACTGTCCAACTCTCTGCTCACGGCCCGTGTCAGTCCCTGAACTAATCACACTGTCCAACACTCTCCACACAGATCCTGTCAGTCACTGAACTAATCACACCGTCCCACTGTCTCCTCAGGGCCCGTGTCAGTCCCTGAACTAATCACACTGTTCAACTGTCTCCTCACGGCCCGTGTCAGTCCCGAACTAACCACACTGTCCCAGTCTCTCCCCACGGCCCGTGTCAGTCACCGAACTAATCACACTGTCCCACTCTCTCCTCACGGCCCGTGTCAGTCCCTGAACTAATCACAATGTCCCACTGTCTCCTCACGGCCCGTGTCAGTCACCGAACTAATCACACTGTCCCACTCTCTCCTCACGGCCCGTGTCAGTCCCTGAACTAATCACACTGTCCCACTCTCTCCTCACGGCCCGTGTCTGTCCCTGAACAAATCACACTGTCCAACTTTCTCCCCACGGCCCGTGTCAGTCCCTGAACTAATCACACTGTCCAACACTCTCCCCACGGCTCGTGTCAGTCCCTGAACTAATCACATTGTCCCACTCTCTCCTCACGGCCCGTGTCAGTCCCTGAACTAATCACATTGTCCAACTCTTTCCCCACGGCCCGTGTCAGTCCCCGAACTAATCACATTTTCCAACTCTCTCCCCACGGCTCGTGTCAGTCCCTGAACTAATCACACTGTCCAACTCTCTCCTCACGGCCCGTGTCAGTCCCTGAACTAATCACTCTGTCCCACTCTCTCCTCACGGCCCGTATCAGTCCCCGAACTAATCACACAGTCCCACTCTCTCCTCACGGACCGTGTCAGTCCCTGAACTAATCACACTGTCCAACTCTCTCCTCACGGCCCGTGTCAGTCCCTGAACTAATCACACTGTCCCACTCTCTCCTCACGGCCCGTATCAGTCCCCGAACTAATCACATTGTCCAACTCTCTCCTCACGGCCCGTGTGAGTCCCTGAACTAATCACATTGTCCCACTCTCTCCTCACGGCCCGTGTCAGTCCCTGAACTAATCACATTGTCCAACTCTCTCCCCACGGCCCGTGTCAGTCCCTGAACTAATCACACTGCCCAACTCTCTCCTCACGGCCCGTGTCAGTCCCTGAACTAATCACGTTGTCCAACTCTCTCCCCACGGCCCGTGTCAGTCCCTGAACTAATCACACTGCCCAACTCTCTCCTCACGGCCCGTGTCAGTCCCTGATCTAATCACACTGCCCAAGTCTCTCCTCACGGCCCGTGTCAGTCACCGAACTAATCACACTGCCCAACTCTGTCCCCACGGCCCGTGTCAGTCCCTGAACTAATCACATTGTCCCACTCTCTCCTCACGGCCCGTGTCAGTCACCGAACTAATCACACTGCCCAACTCTCTCCACACGGCCCGTGTCAGTCCCCGAACTAATCACACTGTCCAACTCTCTCCTCACGGCCCGTGTCAGTCCCTGAACTAATAACACTGTCCAACTCTCTCCTCACGGCCCGTGTGAGTCCCTGAACTAATCACATTGTCCCACTCTCTCCTCACGGCCCGTGTCAGTCCCTGAACTAATCACACTGTCCAACTCTCTCCTCACGGCCCGTTTCAGTCCCCGAACTAATCACACTGTCCAACTCTCTCCTCACGGCCCGTGTGAGTACCCGAACTAATCACATTGCCCAACTCTCTCCTTACGGCCCGTGTCAGTCCCTGACCTAATCACACTGTCCCACTCTCTCCACACGGCCCGTGTCAGTCCCTGTACTAATCACAATGTCCAACTCTCTCCTCACGGCCCGAGTCAGTCCCTGAACTAATCACATTGTCCCACTCTCTCCTCACGGCCCGTGTCAGTCCCCGAACTAATCACATTGTCCAACTCTCTCCCCACGGCCCGTGTCAGTCCCCGAACTAATCACACTGTCCCACTCTCTCCACACGGCCCGTGTCAGTCCCTGAACTAATCACACTGTCCAACTCTCTCCCCACGGCCCGTGTCAGTCCCTGAACTAATCACACTGTCCCACTGTCTCTTCAGGGCCCGTATCAGCCCCTGAACTAATCACACTGTCCAACTCTCTGCCCATGGCCCGTGTCAGTCCCCGAACTAATCACACTGTCCAACTCTCTCCACACGGCCCCAGTCTGTCCCTGAACTAATCACATTGTCTACTCTCTCCTCACAGCCCGTGTCAGTCCCTGAACTAATCACTCTGTCCAACTCTCTCGTCACGGCCCGTGTCAGTCCCCGAACTAATCACACTGTCCAACACTCTCCCCACGGCCCGTGTCAGTCCCTGAACTAATCACACTGTCCAACACTCTCCCCACGGCTCGTGTCAGTCCCTGAACTAATCACATTGTCCCACTCTCTCCTCACGGCCCGTGTCAGTCCCTGAACTAACCACACTGTCCCAGTCTCTCCCCACGGCCCGTGTCAGTCACCGAACTAATCACACTGTCCCACTCTCTCCTCACGGCCCGTGTCAGTCCCTGAACTAATCACAATGTCCCACTGTCTCCTCACGGCCCGTGTCAGTCACCGAACTAATCACACTGTCCCACTCTCTCCTCACGGCCCGTGTCAGTCCCTGAACTAATCACACTGTCCCACTCTCTCCTCACGGCCCGTGTCTGTCCCTGAACAAATCACACTGTCCAACTTTCTCCCCACGGCCCGTGTCAGTCCCTGAACTAATCACACTGTCCAACACTCTCCCCACGGCTCGTGTCAGTCCCTGAACTAATCACATTGTCCCACTCTCTCCTCACGGCCCGTGTCAGTCCCTGAACTAATCACATTGTCCAACTCTTTCCCCACGGCCCGTGTCAGTCCCCGAACTAATCACATTTTCCAACTCTCTCCCCACGGCTCGTGTCAGTCCCTGAACTAATCACACTGTCCAACTCTCTCCTCACGGCCCGTGTCAGTCCCTGAACTAATCACTCTGTCCCACTCTCTCCTCACGGCCCGTATCAGTCCCCGAACTAATCACACAGTCCCACTCTCTCCTCACGGACCGTGTCAGTCCCTGAACTAATCACACTGTCCAACTCTCTCCTCACGGCCCGTGTCAGTCCCTGAACTAATCACACTGTCCCACTCTCTCCTCACGGCCCGTATCAGTCCCCGAACTAATCACATTGTCCAACTCTCTCCTCACGGCCCGTGTGAGTCCCTGAACTAATCACATTGTCCCACTCTCTCCTCACGGCCCGTGTCAGTCCCTGAACTAATCACATTGTCCAACTCTCTCCCCACGGCCCGTGTCAGTCCCTGAACTAATCACACTGCCCAACTCTCTCCTCACGGCCCGTGTCAGTCCCTGAACTAATCACGTTGTCCAACTCTCTCCCCACGGCCCGTGTCAGTCCCTGAACTAATCACACTGCCCAACTCTCTCCTCACGGCCCGTGTCAGTCCCTGATCTAATCACACTGCCCAAGTCTCTCCTCACGGCCCGTGTCAGTCACCGAACTAATCACACTGCCCAACTCTGTCCCCACGGCCCGTGTCAGTCCCTGAACTAATCACATTGTCCCACTCTCTCCTCACGGCCCGTGTCAGTCACCGAACTAATCACACTGCCCAACTCTCTCCACACGGCCCGTGTCAGTCCCCGAACTAATCACACTGTCCAACTCTCTCCTCACGGCCCGTGTCAGTCCCTGAACTAATAACACTGTCCAACTCTCTCCTCACGGCCCGTGTGAGTCCCTGAACTAATCACATTGTCCCACTCTCTCCTCACGGCCCGTGTCAGTCCCTGAACTAATCACACTGTCCAACTCTCTCCTCACGGCCCGTTTCAGTCCCCGAACTAATCACACTGTCCAACTCTCTCCTCACGGCCCGTGTGAGTACCCGAACTAATCACATTGCCCAACTCTCTCCTTACGGCCCGTGTCAGTCCCTGACCTAATCACACTGTCCCACTCTCTCCACACGGCCCGTGTCAGTCCCTGTACTAATCACAATGTCCAACTCTCTCCTCACGGCCCGAGTCAGTCCCTGAACTAATCACATTGTCCCACTCTCTCCTCACGGCCCGTGTCAGTCCCCGAACTAATCACATTGTCCAACTCTCTCCCCACGGCCCGTGTCAGTCCCCGAACTAATCACACTGTCCCACTCTCTCCACACGGCCCGTGTCAGTCCCTGAACTAATCACACTGTCCAACTCTCTCCCCACGGCCCGTGTCAGTCCCTGAACTAATCACACTGTCCCACTGTCTCTTCAGGGCCCGTATCAGCCCCTGAACTAATCACACTGTCCAACTCTCTGCCCATGGCCCGTGTCAGTCCCCGAACTAATCACACTGTCCAACTCTCTCCACACGGCCCCAGTCTGTCCCTGAACTAATCACATTGTCTACTCTCTCCTCACAGCCCGTGTCAGTCCCTGAACTAATCACTCTGTCCAACTCTCTCGTCACGGCCCGTGTCAGTCCCCGAACTAATCACACTGTCCAACACTCTCCCCACGGCCCGTGTCAGTCCCTGAACTAATCACACTGTCCAACACTCTCCCCACGGCTCGTGTCAGTCCCTGAACTAATCACATTGTCCCACTCTCTCCTCACGGCCCGTGTCAGTCCCTGAACTAATCACACTGTCCAACTCTCTCCCCACGGCCCGTGTCAGTCCCTGAACTAATCACATTGTCCCACTCTCTCCTCACGGCCCGTGTCAGTCACCGAACTAATCACACAGCCCAACTCTCTCCTCACGGCCCGTGTCAGTCCCCGAACTAATCACATTTTCCAACTCTCTCCCCACGGCTCGTGTCAGTCCCCGAACTAATCACACAGTCCCACTCTCTCCTCACGGACCGTGTCAGTCCCTGAACTAATCACACTGTCCAACTCTCTCCTCACGGCCCGTGTCAGTCCCTGAACTAATCACACTGTCCCACTCTCTCCTCACGGCCCGTATCAGTCCCCGAACTAATCACACTGCCCAAATCTCTCCTCACGGCCCTTGTCAGTCCCTGAACTAATCACATTGTCCAACTCTCTCCTCACGGCCCGTATCAGTCCCTGAACTAATCACATTGTCCAACTCTCTCCTCACGGCCCGTGTGAGTCCCTGAACTAATCACATTGTCCCACTCTCTCCTCACGGCCCGTGTCAGTCCCTGAACTAATCACATTGTCCAACTCTCTCCCCACGGCCCGTGTCAGTCCCTGAACTAATCACACTGCCCAACTCTCTCCTCACGGCCCGTGTCAGTCCCTGATCTAATCACATTGTCCAACTCTCTCCTCACGGCCCGTGTCAGTCCCTGAACTAATCACACTGCCCAAGTCTCTCCTCACGGCCCTTGTCAGTCACCGAACTAATCACACTGCCCAACTCTCTCCCCAGAGACCCTGTCAGTCCCCGAACTAATCACATTGTCCCAGTCTCTCCTCACGGCCCGTGTCAGTCCCTGAACTAATCACACTGTCCAACTCTCTCCTCACGGCCCGTGTCAGTCACCGAACTAATCACACTGCCCAACTCTCTCCTCACGGCCCGTGTCAGTCCCCGAACTAATCACACTGTCCAACTCTCTCCTCACGGCCCGTGTCAGTCCCTGAACTAATAACACTGTCCAACACTCTCCTCACGGCCCGTGTCAGTCCCCGAACTAATCACACTGTCCCACTCTCTCCTCACGGCCCGTGTCAGTCCCCGAACTAATCACATTGTCCCACTCTCTCCTCACGGCCCGTGTCAGTCCCTGAACTAATCACATTGTCTACTCTCTCCTCACGGCCCGTGTCAGTCCCTGTACTAATCACATTGTCTACTCTCTCCTCACGGCCCGTGTCAGTCCCTGAACTAATCACATTGTCCCACTCTCTCCTCACGGCCCGTGTCAGTCCCTGAACTAATCACACTGTCCCACTCTCTCCTCACGGCCCGTGTCAGTCCCCGAACTAATCACACTGTCCAACTCTCTCCTCACGGCCCGTGTCAGTCCCTGAACTAATCACACTGTCCAACTCTCTCCTCACGGCCCGTGTCAGTGACCGAACTAATCACACTGTCCCACTCTCTCCTCACGGCCCGTGTCAGTCCCCGAACTAATCACACTGTCCCGCTGTCTCCTCACGGCCCGTCTCAGTCCCTGACCTAATCTCACTGTCCCACTCTCTCCCCACGGCCCGTGTCAGTCCCTGAACTAATCACATTGTACCACACTCTTCTCACGGCCCGTGTCAGTCACAGAACTAATCACATTGTCCCACTCTCTCCTCACGGCCCATGTCAGCCCCTGAACTAATCACACTGTCCCACTCTCTCCCCACGGCCCATGTCAGTCCCTGAACTAATCACACTGTCCAACTCTCTCCTCACGGCCCATGTCAGCCCCTGAACTAATCACACTGTCCAACTCTCTACTCACGGCCCGTGTCAGTCACTGAACTAATCACATTGTCCCACTCTCTCCTCACGGCCCGTGTCAGTCACCGAACTAATTACACTGTCCAACTCTCTCCTCACGGCCCGTGTCAGTCCCCGAACTAATCACATTGTCCCACTCTCTCCTCAGTGCCCGTGTCAGTTCCTGAACTAATCACAATGTCCCACTCTCTCCTCACGGCCCGTGTCAGTCCCTGAACTAATCACAATGTCCCACTCTCTCCTCACGGCCCGTGTCAGTCCCTGAACTAATCACAATGTCCAACTCTCTCCTCACGGCCCATGTCAGCCCCTGAACTAATCACACTGTCCAACTCTCTCCTCACGGCCCGTGTCAGTCCCTGAACTAATCACATTGTCCCACTGTCTCCTCATGGCCCGTGTCAGTCCCTGAACTAATCACACCGTCCCACTGTCTCCCCACGGCCCGTGTCAGTCCCCGAACTAATCACACTGTCCCACTCTCTCCTCACGGCCCGTGTCAGTCCCTGAACTAATCACACTGTCCAACTCTCTCCCCACGGCCCGTGTCAGTCCCCGAACTAATCACACTGTCCCACTCTCTCCTCACGGCCCGTGTCAGTCACCGAACTAATCACACTGCCAAACTCTCTCCTCACGGCCAGTGTCAGTCCCTGAACTAATCACACTGTCCAACACTCTCCTCACGGCCCGTGTCAGTCCCTGAACTAATCACACTGTCCCACTCTCTCCTCACGGCCCGTGTCAGTCCCTGAACTAATCACACCGTCCAACTCTCTCCTCACGGGCCGTGTCAGTCCCTGAACTAATCACACTGTCTAACTCTCTCCTCACGGCCCGTGTCAGTCCCTGAACAAATCACACTGTCCAACTCTCTCCCCACGGCCCGTGATAGTCCCTGAACGAATCACACTGTCCAACTCTCTCCCCACGGCCCGTGTCAGTCCCTGAACGAATCACACTGTCCAACTCTCTCCCCACGGCCCGTGTCAGTCCCCGAACTAATCACACTGTCCCACTCTCTCCTCACGACCCGTGTCAGTCCCTGAACTAATCACACTGTCCAACTCTCTCCTCACAGCCAGTGTCGGTCCCTGAACTAATCACACTGTCCCACTCTCTCCTCACGGCCCGTGTCAGTCCCTGAACTAATCACATTGTCCAACTCTCTCCCCACGGCTCGTGTCAGTCCCTGAACTAATCACATTGTCCCACTCTCTCCTCACGGCCCGTGTCAGTTCCTGAACTAATCACAATGTCCCACTCTCTCCTCACGGCCCGTGTCAGTCCCTGAACTAATCACATTGTCCCACTCTCTCCTCACGGCCCGTGTCAGTCCCTGAACTAATCACATTGTCCCACTGTCTCCTCATGGCCCGTGTCAGTCCCTGAACTAATCACACCGTCCCACTGTCTCCCCACGGCCCGTGTCAGTCCCCGAACTAATCACACTGTCCCACTCTCTCCTCACGGCCCGTGTCAGTCCCTGAACTAATCACACTGTCCAACTCTCTCTCCACGGCCCGTGTCAGTCCCCGAACTAATCACACTGTCCCACTCTCTCCTCACGGCCCGTGTCAGTCACCGAACTAATCACACTGCCAAACTCTCTCCTCACGGCCAGTGTCAGTCCCTGAACTAATCACACTGTCCAACACTCTCCTCACGGCCCGTGTCAGTCCCTGAACAAATCACACTGTCCAACTCTCTCCCCACTGCCCGTGTCAGTCCCTGAACGAATCACACTGTCCAACTCTCTCCCCACGGCCCGTGTCAGTCCCTGAACGAATCACACTGTCCAACTCTCTCCCCACGGCCCGTGTCAGTCCCCGAACTAATCACACTGTCCAACTCTCTCCTCACAGCCAGTGTCGGTCCCTGAACTAATCACACTGTCCCACTCTCTCCTCACGCCCGTGTCAGTCCCTGAACTAATCACATTGTCCAACTCTCTCCCCACGGCTCGTGTCAGTCCCTGAACTAATCACACTGCCCAACTCTCTCCTCACGGCCCGTGTCAGTCCCTGAACTAATCACACTGTCCCACTCTCTCCTCACGACCCGTGTCAGTCCCCGAACTAATCACATTTTCCAACTCTCTCCCCACGGCTCGTGTCAGTCCCTGAACTAATCACATTGTCCAACTCTCTCCTCACGGCCCGTGTCAGTCCCCGAACTAATCACAATGTCCCACTCTCTCCTCACGGCCCGTGTCAGTCCCCGAACTAATCACAATGTCCCACTCTCTCCTCACGGCCCGTGTCAGTCCCCGAACTAATCACATTGTCCCACTCTCTCCTCACGGCCCGTGTCAGTCCCTGAACTAATCACACTGTCCAACTCTCTCCCGACGGCCCGTGTCAGTCCCCGAACTAATCACACTGTCCAACTCTCTCCTCACGGCCCGTGTCAGTCCCCGAACTAATCAAAATGTCCCACTATCTCCTCACGGCCCGTATCAGTCCCCGAACTAATCACACTGTCCCACTCTCTCCTCACGGCCCGTGTCAGTCCCCGAACTAATCACAATGTCCTACTCTGTCCTCACGGCCCGTGTCAGTCCCCGAACTAATCACACTGTCCCACTCTCTCCTCACGGCCCGTGTCAGTCCCCGAACTAATCACAATGTCCCACTCTCTCCTCACGGCCCGTGTCAGTCCCGAACTAATCACATTGTCCAACTCTCTCCTCACGGCCCGTGTCAGTCCCCGAACTAATCGCACTGTCCAACTCTCTCCTCACGGCCCGTGTCAGTCACCGAACTAATCACTTTGTCCAACTCTCTCCTCACGGCCCGTGTCAGTCCCTGAACTAATCACAATGTCCAACTCTCTCCTCACGGCCCGTGTCAGTCACCGAACTATTCACACTGTCCCACTCTCTCCTCAGGGCCCGTGTCAGTCCCTGAACTAATCACATTGTCCCACTGTCTCCTCATGGCCCGTGTCAGTCCCTGAACTAATCACACCGTCCCACTGTCTCCCCACGGCCCGTGTCAGTCCCCGAACTAATCACACTGTCCCACTCTCTCCTCACGGCCCGTGTCAGTCCCTGAACTAATCACACTGTCCAACTCTCTCCCCACGGCCCGTGTCAGTCCCCGAACTAATCACACTGTCCCACTCTCTCCTCACGGCCCGTGTCAGTCACCGAACTAATCACACTGCCAAACTCTCTCCTCACGGCCAGTGTCAGTCCCTGAACTAATCACACTGTCCAACACTCTCCTCACGGCCCGTGTCAGTCCCTGAACAAATCACACTGTCCAACTCTCTCCCCACGGCCCGTGTCAGTCCCTGAACGAATCACACTGTCCAACTCTCTCCCCACGGCCCGTGTCAGTCCCTGAACGAATCACACTGTCCAACTCTCTCCCCACGGCCCGTGTCAGTCCCTGAACTAATCACACTGTCCAACTCTCTCCTCACGGCCCGTGTCAGTCCCCGAACTAATCACACAGTCCCACTCTCTCCCCACGGCCCGGGTCAGTCCCTGAACTAATCACACTGTCCAACTATCTCCTCACGGCCCGTGTCAGTCCCGGAACTAATCACACTGCCCAACTCTCTCCTCACGGCCCGTGTCAGTCCCTGAACTAATCACACTGTCCAACTCTCTTCTCACACCCCGTGTCAGTCCCGGAACTAATCACATTGTCCAACTCTCTCCTCATGGCCCGTGTCAGTCCCTGAACTAATCACATTGTCCCACTCTCTCCTCACGGACCGTGTCAGTCCCTGAACTAATCACACTGTCCAACTCTCTCCTCATGGCCCGTGTCAGTCCCTGAACTAATCACACTGTCCCACTCTCTCCTCACAGCCCGTATCAGTCCCCGAACTAATCACACTGCCCAACTCTCTCCTCACGGCCCGTGTGAGTCCCTGAACTAATCACATTGTCCCACTCTCTCCTCACGGCCCGTGTCAGTCCCTGAACTAATCACATTGTCCAACTCGCTCCCCACGGCCCGTGTCAGTCCCTGAACTAATCACACTGTCCAACTCTCTCCTCACGGCCCGTGTCAGTCCCTGAACTAATCACACTGCCCAACTCTCTCCTCACGGCCCGTGTCAGTCCCTGAACTAATCACATTGTCCCACTCTCTCCTCACGGCCCGTGTCAGTCACCGAACTAATCACACTGCCCAACTCTCTCCTCACGGCCCGTGTCAGTCCCTGAACTAATCACATTGTCCAACTCTCTCCCCACGGCCCGTGTCAGTCCCTGAACTAATCACATTGTCGAACTCTCTCCCCACGGCCCGTGTCAGTCCCTGAACTAATCACATTGTCCCACTCTCTCCTCACGGCCCGTGTCAGTCACCGAACTAATCACACTGCCCAACTCTCTCCTCACGGCCCGTGTCAGTCCCTGATCTAATCAGACTGCCCAACTCTCTCCTCACGGCCCGTGTCAGTCCCCGAAATAATCACACTGTCCCACTCTCTCCTCACGGCCCGTGTCAGTCCCTGAACTAATCACACTGTCCCACTCTCTCCTCACGGCCCGTGTCAGTCCCTGAACTAATCACACTGTCCAACTCTCTCCTCACGGCCCGTGTCAGTCCCTGAACTAATCACACTGTCTAACTCTCTCCTCACGGCCCGTGTCAGTCCCTGAACTAATAACATTGTCCCACTCTCTCCTCACGGCCCGTGTCAGTCCCTGAACTAATCACTCTGTCTAACTCTCTCCTCACGGCCCGTGTCAGTCACCGAACTAATCACATTGTCCCACTCTCTCCTCACGGCCCGTGTCAGTCCCCGAAATTATCACACTGTCCCACCCTCTCCTCACGGCCCGTGTCAGTCCCCGAAATTATCACACTGTCCAACTCTCTCCCCACGGCCCGTGTCAGTCCCTGAACTAATCACACTATCCCACTCTTTCTTCACGGCCCGTGTCAGTCCCTGAACTAATCACACTGTCCCACTCTCTCCTCACGGCCCGTGTCAGTCCCTGAACTAATCACACTGTCCCACTCTCTCCCCACGGCCCGTGTGAGTCCCTGAACTAATCACATTGTCCCACTCTCTCCTCACGGCCCGTGTCAGTCCCTGAACTAATCACTCTGTCTAACTCTCTCCTCACGGCCCGTGTCAGTCACCGAACTAATCACATTGTCCCACTCTCTCCTCACGGCCCGTGTCAGTCCCCGAAATTATCACACTGTCCCACCCTCTCCTCACGGCCCGTGTCAGTCCCCGAACTAATCATACTGTCCAACTCTCTCCCCACGGCCCGTGTCAGTCCCTGAACTAATCACACTATCCCACTCTTTCTTCACGGCCCGTGTCAGTCCCTGAACTAATCACACTGTCCCACTCTCTCCTCACGGCCCGTGTCAGTCCCTGAACTAATCACACTGTCCAACTCTCTCCCCACGGCCCGTGTCAGTCCCTGAACTAATCACACTGTCCAACTCTCTCCTCACGGCCCGTGTCAGCCCCTGAACTAATCACACTGTCCAACTCTCTCCCCACGGCCCGTGTCAGTCCCCGAACTAATCACACTGTCCAACTCTCTGCTCACGGCCCGTGTCAGTCCCTGAACTAATCACACTGTCCAACTCTCTCCTCACGGCCCGTGTCAGTCCCTGAACTAATCACATTGCCCAACTCTCTCCTCACGGCCCGTGTCAGTCCCTGAACTAATCACACTGACCCACTCTCTCCTCACGGCCCGTGTCAGTCCCTGAACTAATCACACTGTCCAACTCTCTCCTCACGGCCCGTGTCAGTCACCGAACTAATCACACTGTCCAACTCTCTCCTCACGGCCCGTGTCAGTCCCTGAACTAATCACACTGTCCAACTCTCTCCTCACGGCACGTGTCAGTCCCCGACCTAATCACACTGTCCAACTCTCTCCTCACGGCCCGTGTCAGTCCCTGAACTAATCACACTGTCCAACTCTCTCCTCACGGCCCGTGTCAGTCACCGAACTAATCACATTGTCCCACTCTCTCCACACGGCCCGTGTCAGTCCCTGAACTAATCACACTGTCCAACTCTCTCCTCACGGCCCGTGTCAGTCCCTGAAGTAATCACACTGTCCAACTCTCTCCTCACGGCCCGTGTCAGTCACCGAACTAATCACATTGTCCAACTCTCTCCTCACGGCCCGTGTCAGTCCCTGAACTAATCACAATGTCCAACTCTCTCCTCACGGCCCGTGTCAGTCCCGAACTAATCACACTGTCCAACTCTCTCCTCAGGGCCCGTGTCAGTCCCTGAACTAATCACACAGTCTAACTCTCTCCTCACGGCCCGTGTCAGTCCCTGAACTAATCACAATGTCCAACTCTCTCCTCACGGCCCGTGTCAGTCCCCGAACTAATCACACTGTCCAACACTCTCCTCACGGCCCGTGTCAGTCCCTGAACTAATCACACTGTCCCACTCTCTCCTCACGGCCCGTGTCAGTCCCTGAACTAATCACACTGTCCAACTCTCTGCTCACGGCCCGTGTCAGTCCCTGAACTAATCACATTGTCCCACTCTCTCCTCACGGCCCGTGTCAGTCCCTGAACTAATCACACTGTCCAACTCTCACCTCACGGCCCGTGTCAGTCCCTGAACTAATCACACTGTCCAACTCCCTCCCCACGGCCCATGTCAGTCCCCGAACTAATCACACTGTCCAACTCTCTCCTCATGGCCCGTGTCAGTCCCTGAACTAATCACACTGTCCCACTCTCTCCTCACAGCCCGTATCAGTCCCCGAACTAATCACACTGCCCAACTCTCTCCTCACGGCCCGTGACAGTCCCTGAACTAATCATACTGTCCAACTCTCTCCTCACGGCCCGTGTGAGTCCCTGAACTAATCACATTGTCCCACTCTCTCCTCACGGCCCGTGTCAGTCCCTGAACTAATCACATTGTCCAACTCTCTCCACACGGCCCGTGTGAGTCCCTGAACTAATCACATTGTCCAACTCGCTCCCCACGGCCCGTGTCAGTCCCTGAACTAATCACATTGTCCCACTCTCTCCTCACGGCCCGTGTCAGTCCCTGAACTAATCACATTGTCCAACTCGCTCCCCACGGCCCGTGTCAGTCCCTGAACTAATCACACTGCCCAACTCTCTCCTCACGGCCCGTGTCAGTCCCTGAACTAATCACATTGTCCAACTCTCTCCCCACGGCCCGTGTCAGTCCCTGAACTAATCACATTGTCGAACTCTCTCCCCACGGCCCGTGTCAGTCACCGAACTAATCACACTGCCCAACTCTCTCCTCACGGCCCGTGTCAGTCCCTGATCTAATCAGACTGCCCAACTCTCTCCTCACGGCCCGTGTCAGTCACCGAACTAATCACACTGACCCACTCTCTCCTCACGGCCCGTGTCAGTCACCGAACTAATCACACTGCCCAACTCTCTCCTCACGGCCCGTGTCAGTCCCCGAACTAATCACACTGTCCAACCCTCTCCTCACGGCCCGTGTCAGTCCCTGAACTAATCACACTGTCTAACTCTCTCCTCACGGCCCGTGTCAGTCACAGAACTAATCACACTGTCCAACTCTCTCCTCACGGTCCGTGTCAGTCCCCGAAATAATCACACTGTCCCACTCTCTCCTCACGGCCCGTGTCAGTCCCCGAACTAATCACACTGTCCAACTCTCTCCTCACGGCCCGTGTCAGTCCCCGAACTAACCACACTGTCCCACTCTCTCCTCACGGCCCGTGTCAGTTCCCGAACTAATCACACTGTCCCACCCACTCCTCACGGCCCGTGTCAGTCCCCGAACTAATCACACTGTCCAACTCTCTCCCCACGGCCCGTGTCAGTCCCTGAACTAATCACACTATCCCACTCTCTCTTCACGGCCCGTGTCAGTCCCTGAACTAATCACACTGTCCCACTCTCTCCTCACGGCCCGTGTCAGTCCCTGAACTACTCACACTGCCCAACTCTCTCCCCACGGCCCGTGTCAGTCCCTGAACTAATCACACTGTCCAACTCTCTCCTCACGGCCCGTGTCAGTCCCCGAACTAATCACACTGTCCAACACTCTCCTCACGGCCCGTGTCAGTCCCCGAACTAATCACAGTGTCCCACTCTCTCCTCACGGCCCGTGTCAGTCCCTGAACTAATCACACTGACCCACTCTCTCCTCACGGCCCGTGTCAGTCCCCGAACTAATCACACTGTCCAACCCTCTCCTCACGGCCCGTGTCAGTCCCTGAACTAATCACACTGTCTAACTCTCTCCTCACGGCCCGTGTCAGTCACAGAACTAATCACACTGTCCAACTCTCTCCTCACGGTCCGTGTCAGTCCCCGAAATAATCACACTGTCCCACTCTCTCCTCACGGCCCGTGTCAGTCCCCGAACTAATCACACTGTCCAACTCTCTCCTCACGGCCCGTGTCAGTCCCCGAACTAACCACACTGTCCCACTCTCTCCTCACGGCCCGTGTCAGTTCCCGAACTAATCACACTGTCCCACCCACTCCTCACGGCCCGTGTCAGTCCCCGAACTAATCACACTGTCCAACTCTCTCCCCACGGCCCGTGTCAGTCCCTGAACTAATCACACTATCCCACTCTCTCTTCACGGCCCGTGTCAGTCCCTGAACTAATCACACTGTCCCACTCTCTCCTCACGGCCCGTGTCAGTCCCTGAACTACTCACACTGCCCAACTCTCTCCCCACGGCCCGTGTCAGTCCCTGAACTAATCACACTGTCCAACTCTCTCCTCACGGCCCGTGTCAGTCCCCGAACTAATCACACTGTCCAACACTCTCCTCACGGCCCGTGTCAGTCCCCGAACTAATCACAGTGTCCCACTCTCTCCTCACGGCCCGTGTCAGTCCCTGAACTAATCACACTGACCCACTCTCTCCTCTCGGCCCATGTCAGTCCCTGAACTAATCACACTGACCCACTCTCTCCTCACGGCCCGTGTCAGTCCCCGAACTAATCACACCGTCCAACTCTCTCCTCACGGCCCGTGTCAGTCACCGAACTAATCACACTGTCCAACTCTCTCCCCACGGCCCGTGTCAGCCCCGAACTAATCACACTGTCCAACTCTCTCCTCACGGCCCGTGTCAGTCACCGAACTAATCACAATGTCCAACTCTCTCCTCACGGCCCGTGTCAGTCCCGAACTAATCACATTGTCCAACTCTCTCCTCACGGCCCGTGTCAGTCACCGAACTAATCACACTGTCCAACTCTCTCCTCACGGCCCGTGTCAGTCCCTGAACTAATCACACTGTCCAACTCTCTCCTCACGGCCCGTGTCAGTCACCGAACTAATCACACTGTCCAACTCTCTCCTCACGGCCCGTGTCAGTCCCTGAACTAATCACAATGTCCAACTCTCTCCTCACGGCCCGTGTCAGTCCCGAACTAATCACATTGTCCAACTCTCTCCTCACGGCCCGTGTCAGTCCCTGAACTAATCACATTGTCCCACTCTCTCCCCACGGCCCGTGTCAGTCCCGAACTAACCACACTGTCCCAGTCTCTCCCCACGGCCCGTGTCAGTCCCGAACTAACCACACTGTCCCAGTCTCTCCCCACGGCCCGTGTCAGTCCCTGAACGAATCACACAGTCCAACACTCTCCCCACGGCTCGTGTCAGTCCCTGAACTAATCACATTGTCCCACTCTCTCCTCACGGCCCGTGTCAGTCCCTGAACTAATCACATTGTCCCACTCTCTCCTCACGGCCCGTGTCAGTCCCCGAACTAATCACACTGTCCAACTCTCTCCTCACGGCCCGTGTCAGTCCCTGAACTAATCACACTGTCCAACTCTCTCCCCACGGCCCGTGTCAGTCCCCGAACTAATCACATTTTCCAACTCTCTCCCCACGGCTCGTGTCAGTCCCTGAACTAATCACATTGTCCCACTCTCTCCCCACGGCCCGTGTCAGTCCCTGAACTAATCACACTGTCCAACTCTCTCCTCACGGCCCGTGTTAGTCACCGAACTAATCACACTGTCCCACTCTCTCCTCACGGCCCGTGTCAGTCACCGAACTAATCACACTGTCCCACTCTCTCCTCACGGCCCGTGTCAGTCACCGAACTAATCACACTGTCCAACTCTCTCCTCACGGCCCGTGTCAGTCCCCGAACTAATCACACTGTCCAACTCTCTCCTCACGGCCCGTGTCAGTCCCTGAACTAATCACACTGTCCAACTCTCTCCTCACGGCCCGTGACAGTCCCTGAACTAATCACATTGTCCCACTCTCTCCTCACGGCCCGTGTCAGTCCCTGAACTAATCACACTGTCCAACTCTCTGCTCACGTCCCGTGTCAGTCCCGGAACTAATCACACTGTCCAACTCTCTCCTCACGGCCCGTGTCAGTCCCTGAACTAATCACACTGTCCAACTCTCTGCTCACGGCCCGTGTCAGTCCCGGAACTAATCACACTGTCCAACTCTCTCCTCACGGCCCGTGTCAGTCCCCGAACTAATCACACTGTCCAACTCTCTCCTCACGGCCCGTGTCAGTCACCGAACTAATCACACTGCCCAACTCTCTCCTCACGGCCCGTGTCAGTCCCTGAACTAATCACACTGCCCAACTCTCTGCTCACGGCCCGTGTCAGTCCCGGAACTAATCACACTGTCCAACTCTCTCCTCACGGCCCGTGTCAGTCCCCGAACTAATCACACTGTCCAACTCTCTCCTCACGGCCCGTGTCAGTCCCTGAACTAATCACACTGTCCAACTCTCTCCTCACGGCCCGTGTCAGTCCCTGAACTAATCACACTGTCCCACTCTCTCCTCACGGACCGTGTCAGTCCCTGAACTAATCACATTGTCCAACTCTCTCCCCACGGCCCGTGTCAGTCCCCGAACTAATCACACTGTCCCACTCTCTCCACACGGCCCGTGTCAGTCCCTGAACTAATCACATTGTCCCACTCTCTCCCCACGGCCCGTGTCAGTCCCTGTACTAATCACACTGTCCAACTCTCTCCTCACGGCCCGTGTCAGTCCCCGAACTAATCACACTGCCCAACGCTCTCCTCACGGCCCGTGTCAGTCCCTGAACTAATCACACTGTCCCACTCTCTCCTCACGTCCCGTGTCAGTCCCTGTACTAATCACACTGTCCAACTCTCTCCTCACGGCCCGTGTCAGTCACCGAACTATTCACACTGTCCAACGCTCTCCTCACGGCCCGTGTCAGTCCCCGAACTAATCACATTGTCCCACTCTCTCCTCACGGCCCGTGTCAGTCCCTGAACTAATCACACAGTCCCACTCTCTCCTCACGGCCCGTGTCAGTCCCTGAACTAATCACACTGTCCAACTCTCTCCGCACGGCCCTTGTCAGTCCCTGAACTAATCACATAGTCCCACTCTCTCCTCACGGCCCGTGTCAGTCCCTGAACTAATCACATTGTCCCACTCTCTCCCCACGGCCCGTGTCAGTCCCTGAACTAATCACACTGCCCAACTCTCTCCTCACGGCCCGTGTCAGTCCCCGAACTAATCACATTGTCCCACTCTCTCCGCACGGCCCGTGTCAGTCACCGAACTATTCACACTGCCCAACTCTCTCTACACGGCCCGTATCAGTCCCCGAACTAATCGCATTTCCCCACTGTCATCACGGCCCGTCTCAGTCCCTGAACTAATCACATTGTCCCACTCTCTCCCCACGGCCCGTGTCAGTCCCTGAACTAATCACACTGCCCAACTCTCTCCTCACGGCCCGTGTCAGTCACCGAACTAATCACACTGTCCAACTCTCTCCTCACGGCCCGTGTCAGTCCCTGAACTAATCACACTGTCCAACTCTCTCCTCACGGCCCGTGTCAGTCCCTGAACTAATCACACTGTCCCACTCTCTCCTCACGGCCTGTGTCAGTCCCTGAACTAATCACACTGTCCCACTCTCTCCTCACGGCCTGTGTCAGTCACCGAACTAATCACACTGTCCAACTCTCTCCTCACGGCCCGTGTCAGTCCCCGAACTAATCACACTGTCCCACTCTCTCCTCACGGCCTGTGTCAGTCCCTGAACTAATCACACTGTCCCATTCTCTCCCCAAGGCCTTTGTCAGTCCCCCGAACTAATCACACTGTCCCACTCTCTGCTCACGGCCTGTGTCAGTCCCTGAACTAATCACACTGTCCCACTCTCTCCCCACGGCCCGTGTCAGTCACCGAACTAATCACACTGCCCAACTCTCTCCTCACGGCCCGTGTCAGTCCCTGAACTAATCACACTGTCCAACTCTCTGCTCACGTCCCGTGTCAGTCCCGGAACTAATCACACTGTCCAACTCTCTCCTCACGGCCCGTGTCAGTCCCTGAACTAATCACACTGTCCAACTCTCTGCTCACGGCCCGTGTCAGTCCCGGAACTAATCACACTGTCCAACTCTCTCCTCACGGCCCGTGTCAGTCCCCGAACTAATCACACTGTCCAACTCTCTCCTCACGGCCCGTGTCAGTCACCGAACTAATCACACTGCCCAACTCTCTCCTCACGGCCCGTGTCAGTCCCTGAACTAATCACACTGCCCAACTCTCTGCTCACGGCCCGTGTCAGTCCCTGAACTAATCACACTGTCCAACTCTCTGCTGACGGCCCGTGTCAGTCCCGGAACTAATCACACTGTCCAACTCTCTGCTCACGGCCCGTGTCAGTCCCGGAACTAATCACACTGTCCAACTCTCTGCTCACGGCCCGTGTCAGTCCCGGAACTAATCACACCGTCCAACTCTCTCCTCACGGCCCGTGTCAGTCCCCGAACTAATCACACTGTCCAACTCTCTCCTCACGGCCCGTGTCAGTCACCGAACTAATCACACTGCCCAACTCTCTCCTCACGGCCCGTGTCAGTCCCTGAACTAATCACACTGCCCAACTCTCTGCTCACGGCCCGTGTCAGTCCCTGAACTAATCACACTGTCCAACTCTCTGCTCACGGCCCGTGTCAGTCCCTGAACTAATCACACTGTCCAACTCTCTGCTCACGGCCCGTGTCAGTCCCTGAACTAATCACACTGTCCAACTCTCTCCTCAGGGCCCGTGTCAGTCACCGAACTAATCACACTACCCAACTCTCTCCTCACGGCCCGTGTCAGTCCCTGAACTAATCACACTGCCCAACTCTCTGCTCACGGCCCGTGTCAGTCCCTGAACTAATCACACTGTCCAACTCTCTGCTCACGGCCCGTGTCAGTCCCTGAACTAATCACACTGTCCAACTCTCTCCTCACGGCCCGTGTCAGTCCCCGAACTAATCACACTGTCCAACTCTCTCCTCACGGCCCGTGTCAGTCACCGAACTAATCACACTACCCAACTCTCTCCCCACGGCCCGTGTCAGTCACCGAACTAATCACACTGCCCAACTCTCTCCTCACGGCCCGTGTCAGTCCCTGAACTAATCACACTGTCCAACTCTCTGCTCACGTCCCGTGTCAGTCCCGGAACTAATCACACTGTCCAACTCTCTCCTCACGGCCCGTGTCAGTCCCTGAACTAATCACACTGTCCAACTCTCTGCTCACGGCCCGTGTCAGTCCCGGAACTAATCACACTGTCCAACTCTCTCCTCACGGCCCGTGTCAGTCCCCGAACTAATCACACTGTCCAACTCTCTCCTCACGGCCCGTGTCAGTCACCGAACTAATCACACTGCCCAACTCTCTCCTCACGGCCCGTGTCAGTCCCTGAACTAATCACACTGCCCAACTCTCTGCTCACGGCCCGTGTCAGTCCCTGAACTAATCACACTGTCCAACTCTCTGCTGACGGCCCGTGTCAGTCCCGGAACTAATCACACTGTCCAACTCTCTGCTCACGGCCCGTGTCAGTCCCGGAACTAATCACACTGTCCAACTCTCTGCTCACGGCCCGTGTCAGTCCCGGAACTAATCACACCGTCCAACTCTCTCCTCACGGCCCGTGTCAGTCCCCGAACTAATCACACTGTCCAACTCTCTCCTCACGGCCCGTGTCAGTCACCGAACTAATCACACTGCCCAACTCTCTCCTCACGGCCCGTGTCAGTCCCTGAACTAATCACACTGCCCAACTCTCTGCTCACGGCCCGTGTCAGTCCCTGAACTAATCACACTGTCCAACTCTCTTCTCACGGCCCGTGTCAGTCCCTGAACTAATCACACTACCCAACTCTCTCCTCACGGCCCGTGTCAGTCCCTGAACTAATCACACTGCCCAACTCTCTGCTCACGGCCCGTGTCAGTCCCTGAACTAATCACACTGTCCAACTCTCTGCTCACGGCCCGTGTCAGTCCCTGAACTAATCACACTGTCCAACTCTCTCCTCACGGCCCGTGTCAGTCCCCGAACTAATCACACTGTCCAACTCTCTCCTCACGGCCCGTGTCAGTCACCGAACTAATCACACTACCCAACTCTCTCCTCACGGCCCGTGTCAGTCCCTGAACTAATCACACTGCCCAACTCTCTCCTCACGGCCCGTGTCAGTCCCTGAACTAATCACACTGTCCAACTCTCTGCTCACGGCCCGTGTCAGTCCCAGAACTAATCACACTTCCCAACTCTCTCCTCACGGCCCGTGTCAGTCCCTGAACTAATCACACTGTCCAACTCTCTGCTCACGGCCCGTGTCAGTCCCAGAACTAATCACACTGTCCAACTCTCTCCTCACGGCCCGTGTCAGTCCGCGAACTAATCACACTGTCCAACTCTCTCCTCACGGCCCGTGTCAGTCCGCGAACTAATCACACTGTCCAACTCTCTCCTCACGGCCCGTGTCAGTCCCTGAACTAATCACACTGTCCAACTCTCTCCTCACGGCCCGTGTCAGTCCCTGCACCGTCCAGTCCAGACGCACCCCTCGCACCACCTGGACCACTCTCTCCCAGCACCGGTCGGGGGTGGATGTGGTGATGAACGGGACAAAATAACTCAACCAGGCAACCAATCAGATCGATGCAGTTTTATTGATCGAAGCTCGTGCAGTCGTGTGGCGGAAGCTTGGCAATGGCCTCAGCGAGCTGTAGCGGGGTTGGGGCGGGAAGGGGTGACGTTCATACCCAGGGGCCCCGCAAACCGTCGGTGAGTGGGCAGGTTGGGGAGGGGTGCGTGGGGTGTGGACAGAGAGGCTGGGATCTGTGCTCCATTGTCCCCACTAACTAGTTGTCACCGACTGCTCTCAGCGGGTTTGGGTGGTTTAGGGAGGGGCGGAAACACGGCGGATCGGTGAATTCCCTCAGACCAGGGGTACCATCGTATCACTAGCGTTGTGGTTTTCCTCGACCGCCAACAGTTTGGACGGGGAGCCCCAGGGCAGGAACACTTCCAGGTGGAGGAAGTTGGCGGGGATTCCGATGTCCGCCTGTGGGTAGATTCAGTCGATGAGACAGGGGTACACACCACCTCGCTGTTTCTCCAACCTCCGTGAACTAGTGACTCCCCGACACCCAACTTTTTTCCCCAATGTCTCCGCCTCTCTGTCAACCACTGTTTGCCCCACAACCTTCCGCATCTCCGTCACCCTCTCCCACCCTTGCATCCCTCACCATATCCGTCACTCCTCCCTTCCCTACACGCCGGCGGTCTCCGCTCCTTACCCCTACAAGCCTTGATCACCTCATCCCTCCCGGGCTCAGCCCTCCCACCCCTACGTCACGTTCCCGTCACCCACTCTCGCCCCTCCACCCCTCCTGTTCTCCCTCCCCTACCTCCATCCCCTTCCCTTCACTCCTGTCCTACTCGCACCTATCCGCGTCTTTGTGATCCCCTCCTGTGTGGGGACATTACCTTGATCAGAAACATCTTCCCCGTCATGATAGTCTGTTCTTGCTTCCGGTAGAGGATCGCAGTATATTTTATCATTGGAACCTGGATCCTCTTCTGCACAACGTCCTTCACCTGGACAAGCACAGGACAGAGACATTTGAACCTCCCTGAAGGGCAGCATCGGGTGGTGAGGGGGACGAGGGGATTCAGCAAGGGAGCAGCGGCGCCTTTCCTTTCTCTCCACTTTCTGCACCTCCTGAGTTCTTCCTCCTCCTCTCTCTCATCTTTCTCTCTCTCTTCGCTCCCTCTACCTCCAGTGCCCTTCCTCGACCCATCAACAATTTCCGATCATTTCTCCTGTCCTTGCTTCCCGTCTCTCTCCCTTTCCCCTCTCACTGATTCCCCCTGTTTCTCCCTTGCCCGTATGTTTCCCATCCTTCCACTTACCCTCAGCGCAATTCTCCCGGATGCCCCCCGCTCCCATTTCCCCCTCCCTTTTTCCACAAACCCCGTCTCCCCACTCCCCTCTTTCCGTTCTCCGTTCTCCCCCTCTCCCCAATCCTTCCTCCCCTCTCCCGTACACTCCTCTCTCCATCGCCCTCTCCGCTCTCAACTCTCAACTCCTGAACTCTCACAGCTCCTACTCCCCCTTCACCTCTCCTTCTCCCCGCTTCGTCCCTCTCCCTTCCCTTCACCCCAATCCTGCCCTCCCCCCTCCGCACAATGCATCTTCCTCAAAATCGGGTATTCCAAGCCTGTGGTCCACGGATCACTCAGTTAATGGCAAGGCTCCGTGGTAGAAATAAAAGTTGGGACGCCCTGACCTAAATCGAGTTCCTCTCCTTCCCCTACCGTCTCTCCCCACATTTTCTCTCCACCCCGCCAGCCCTCCCCATTCCACCGTTCCGGCTCTCCATCCTCCCTCGAGGAAGGTAGGTTTAGTGGAGGCGCGGTAGGGAGGGCGCTGGTTCAGTAAGTTGGGCTCCTCACCTCATTGGCATACTCTTGGACCGCCGGGTCGGCTGTCTGGGGACCTGTCCAAGCTGGCATTTTTCTCTCTGTAGACTCGCTCCTTCACTGACTTTCTATTCCTCTCTCTCTCTCTCTCTCTCTCTCTCTCTCTCTCTCTCTCTCTCTCTCTCTCTCTCTCTCTCTCTCTCTCTCTCTCTCTCTCTGTCTCTCTCTGTCTCTCTCTCTCTCCCTCTCTCTCTCGCTCTGTCTTCCTTCACTCGGCAAGCCCCGCTTTTAAGGAACTTGCTCCTCCCTCCACGCTGCACCTTCTCTCACCCTTTCCCCTCCATGCCCCTCCCTCCCTCAGCCTCTCCCCTCCATGCCCCTCCCCCGCTCAGTACCTGTGTAGATTGGATGGGTTGCACCTGAACTCGATGGGGAGCAATATCCTTGCTGGTAGATTTGTTAGCATGGCTCGGGAGGGTTTAAACTAATTTGCATGGGGAATGGGACCCGGAGCGAGAGAGCAGTGAAAGAAGTGAATTGAGTAAAGCCAAAACAAATATATAGAGAGGCTTTCAGGAAAGAGAAGCAGAATAAAATGTATAAAGGTAGCAAGGTAGAAGTGCAAAAGTGTGTGTCCTTCAATGCAAGGAGCATGAGGAACAAAGGTGATGAATGAGAGCTTGGATACGTACATGGAATTATGATGTAGTGGCCATTACAGAGACTTGTCTGGCACCAGGGCAGGAATGGATTCTCAATATTCCTGGATTTCAGTGTTTTCAAAGGGATGGGGGGGGGGAAGGGGAGGAGGGGTGGCATTACTGGTCAGGGATACTATTACAGCTACAGAAAGGGTGGGTAATGTAGCAGGATCCTCATTTGAGTCAGTATGTGTGGAAATCAGTAACAGGACGGGAGCAGTTACACGACTGGGGGTTTTCTACAGGCCCCCTGCTAGCGGCAGAGATACCAAGGAGCAGATTGGGAGGCAGATTTTGGGAAGGTGCAAAAATAAGAGGGTGGTTATCATGGGTGACTTTAACTTACTTAATATTGATTGGCATCTGATTAGTTCCAATGATTTAGACGGAGCAGAGTTTGTATGTGTGTCCAGGATGGATTCCTGTCACAGTATGTTGACAGGGCGACCTCGGGTGATGCCCTACTAGATCTAGTATTAGTTAACGAACCGCGTCAGGTCACAGAACTGTAGGTGGGTGAGCATCTGTGGGACAGTGATCACCGTTCCCTGGCCTTTAGCTTTATAATGGAAAAGGATAGAATCAAAAAGGACAGGAACATTTTTAGTTGGGGAAGGGCAAATTATGAGGCTATAAGTCTAGAACTTGCGGCTGTGAATTGGGATGATATTTTTTTGCAGGGAAATGTACTAAGGACATGTGGTCGATGTTCAGAGATCGCTTGCAGGATGATAAGGATAAACGTGTTCCAGTGAGGAAGATAAAGATTGGTAGGGTGAAGGAACCACAGGTGCAATTGAGGTGGAGAATCTACTCAGATGGAAGAAGGCAGCATACGTGAGGTTTAGGAAGCAAGGATCAGATGACTCTATTGAGGAATATATCAGCCAAGATGAACTGCCGGAGTAGACTAAATGGACCAAACAGCCTCATTCTGCGACTACATATTTGGGTTTTATAGCTTTCCACCCTGGTGTTTATCAAGCACCCAGACCTTCAATATAATCAAAAAAATCTTGACTTCCACCGGCCACCGAGATGGGATCCAAACAATTACAAACTACTCGAACAGAATAAATGATACAGATATATATCGAAGTATTCACCTGAAGAAATGTAGTTTGAAAATCGGGCAGAATAGGGCTGTACAGCCCCCGCATGAAACGTTATTTGCTGTTCGGGAACAGTTCTTAATCTTGATATAAGGTGTGGAAAAATCCCAACATGTAAACACAACCTCAGTGATTCAAACACCAGCATGGCGAGAAGAAGTTTATAACTGAGCTACTGATTTCTTGATCACTGATACAAACCGCAGACAACAGTCTGGTTGGAAATGAAAAGCCAGAAAAATATGGTAACAATATTCTATTTCCTTGTGGGTATATTTCCAAGTAATGGCCTTCGCCCTTCATTTCAAACAATGAGCTGAGCAATATTTGGCTGGTTTAGGAGTTGTGGGTTAGGAATAAGGTTAATTCCTGATGAAAGCTCTCGGCCCGAATTGTCGACTGTTTACTGTTTTGTGCTGTTCTGTGTTTCTTCAGAGTTTTGTGAGTGTTGCTCTGGGTTTCCGAATCAGAAGATCTTCCTGAGTGCAGGACGTCGCCGGTTGCGTTTCTGTGAAACTCAGAGCTCCTTGTCTCTGTGCAAGCTGCGGCCCTGAATTTTGGCCAGGTTCCCACACGTACGCATTTCTCAGAACAGGGTGCGGCCTTTCTGCTGAAATCAGTTCAACCGGTTGGACAGTCGCCGCTCACATGCAGATGTGAGCCAAGATAGCATGATATTATGTTTAACTATTTCTGTTTTCAGCAGACTCCATGACAGAATGGAATATAAAATATGATGCAAGGCAATTCTTACAGTTGCTTCCCAAATTTCTGCGAGTCTTACACCATTTCTTCAAATAAATCAGTCGGAGACATTCTCCCTTCTAAACACCATGATCATTCGGCGTCCGTTCTTCTTATAGAGAGAGTGACAGCGACCGGTGACGGGATCCTGCCCCTGGCAATTTGAGACCTGTGCAGACAAGATGGTTTGTGATGAACTGGAAGGGGTCTAATACCCTAGTGGGTACGTTTGCTTGTGTAGTACTGGATGGGGTTGGGGGTTTAAACCGGAGTGGAAGGGGGTTGATATTCGGAGAGCCAGAACTGATACTGGAGAGTTGTACAGCTAGATGTTGTTTAGATCTTTGTCAGATGGTTGAGCACCGTTCGACTAATGTTCGACTGGGCTGCGGATATTTCGATGCTAGCATAGTGGAAACGTTTAGGAGGCACAGGAGGGGGCTTGAACTTGATTTGCAGGGGAGGGTATCAAGAGTGTTAGAGCAGATAGTGAGGTGGAGGAGGATTAAGGTCATGCGAGTACTGCAAGTATAGTGCATGGAGTAAAGTCATATCTAACAAATAGAGAGGCTTTGAGCAAAGCGAAGCAGAATAAACGGTATAAAGGTAGTCATGTAGAAGGGCTAAAGTGTGTGTACTTCAATGCAGGAAGCATCAGGAACAAAGGTGATGAATGAGAGCTTGGATACGTACATGGAATTATGATGTAGTGGCCATTACAGAGACTTGTCTGGAACCAGCGCAGGAATGGATCCTCAATATTCCTGGATTTCATTGATTTCAAAAGGGATGGAGAGGTGGGGAAAGGGGAGGACGGGTGGAATTACTGGTCAGGGATACTATTACAGCTACAAAAAGGGTGGGTAATGTAGCAGGATCCTCTTTTGAGTCAGTATGTGTGGAAATCAGGAACAGGACGGGAGCAGTTACACGACTGGGGGTATTCTACAGGCCCCCTTGTAGCGGCAGAGATACCGAGGAGCAGATTGGGAGGTAGATTTTGGAAAGGTGCAAAAATAAGAGGGTGGTTATCATGGGTGACTTTAACTTACTTAATATTGATTGTCATCTGATTAGTTCCAATTATTTAGACGGAACAGTGTTTCGTAAGTGTGTCCAGGATGGATTCCTGTCACAGTATGTTGACAGGGTGACCTAGGGTAATGCCATACTAGATCTAGTATTAGGTAACGAACCGGGTCAGGTCACAGTTCTGTATGTGGGTGAGCATCTGGGGGACAGTGAACACCGTTCCCTGGCCTTTAGCATTATAATGGAAAAGGATAGAATCAAACAAGACAGGATCATTTTTAGTTGGGGAAGGGCAAATTATGAGGCTATAAGTCTAGATCTTGCGTCTGTGAATTGGAGTGATATTTTTTTTGTAGTGAAATGTCCTATGGACATGTGGACGATGTTCAGAAATCTCTTGCAGGATGTTAAGTATAAACCTGTCCCAGTGAGGAAGATAAAGAATGGTAGGGTGAAGGAACCACAGGTGACAATTGAGGTGGAGAATCTACTCAGATGGAAGAAGGCAGCATACGTGAGGTTTAGGAAGCAAGGATCAGATGACTCTATTGAGGAATATAGGGGAGCTGGAAAGGAGCTTAAGAAGGAGCTGAGGAGAGGAACAAGGGGCATGAGAAGGCCTTGGGGAGTAGGGTAAAGATAAACACCAAGGGATTCATCAATTATGTGAAGAACCAAAGGTTGACAGGAGTGAAGATAGGACCGATTAGAGATAAAGGTGGGAAGATGTGCTTGGAGGCTGTGGAAGTGAGCGAGGCCCTCAATGATTACTTATTTAACCATATATCCAGATAACAATTACAGCACGGAAACAGGCCATCTCGGACTTTCCAGTCCCTGCCGAAAGCTTACTCTCACCTCCTCCCACCGACCTGCATTCAGCCCATAACCTTCCTTTCCTTTCCTGTCCATATGCCTATCCAATTTTACTTCAAGTGACAATATAGAACCTGCCTCTAACTCCTACAGGAAGCTCGTTACACACAGTTACCACCCTCTGAGTAAAGAAGTTGCCCCTCGCGTTACCCCTAAACTTTTCCCCTTAATTCTCAACTCATGTCGTCTTCTTTGAATCTCCCAGATTCTCAGTAGAAAATAGCCTATCCACGTCAAATCTATCTATACCCACCATAATCTTAAATACCTTTATCAGTACCCCCCTCAACCTTCTACAGTCCAAAGAATAAAGACCTAACTTACTCCAAATTCCAAATTACACCAATGCCTTGTACAATTTTAACATTACATCCCAATTCCTATACTCATTGCTGTAATTTATAAGGCCAGCATACCAAAAGCTTTCGTCACCACCCTATCCACCAGAGATTCTACCTTCAGGGAACTGTGCCCCATTATTCCTAGATCACACAGTTCTACAGTATTCCTCAATGCCCTACCATTTACCATATATGTCCTATTTGGATTATTCCTACCAAAATGCAGCATCTCACCCTTATCAGCATTAAACTCCATCTTTTAGCCCACTCGTCTAACTGGCCTAAATCTCTCTGCAAGCTTTGAAAACCTTCTTCATTATCCACAACGCCAACTATCCTAGTACCAGTACTTACTAATCCTAATTTACTGACCGGATGCGAGCAGTAGGGAGGAGTTTGGGCCTCAAAAAGAACGTTGAATCAGCCATGATGATCTGGCGGAGCAGAATCAATGGACCAAACAGCCTCATTCTGCGACAACAACTTTGGGTATTTTAGCTCTCCACCACGGTGGTTAACAAGCATCCAGACCTTGAGTACAATCAAAAAAATCTTTACTCCACCGGCCACCGAGAAGGGATCAAAACAATTATAATCTACCCGAACAGAATAAAAGAAACAGATATATATCGATGTATTCACCTGAAGAAACGTAGTTTGAAAATCGGGCAGAATAGGGCTGTACAGCCCCCGCAAGAAACGTTATTTGCTGTTCGGGAACAGTTCTTAATCTTGTTATAAGGTGTGGGAAAATCCCAACATGTAAACACAACCTCAGTGATTCAAACACCAGCATGGCGAGAAGAACTTTTTAACTGAGCTACTGATTTCTTGATCACTGATACAAACCGCAGACCATAGTCTGGTGGGAAATGAAAAGCCGGAAAAATATGGTAACAATATTCTATTTCCTTGTGGGTATATTTCCAAGTAATGGACTTCGCCCTTCATTTCAAACAATGAGCTGAGGAATATTTGGCTGGTTCAGAAGTTGTGGGTTAGGGATAAGGTTAGTTCCTGATGAAAGGTCTCGAACCAAAATGTCGACTGTTTACTGTCTTGTGCTGTTCTGTGTTTCTTCAGAGTTTTGTGTGTGTTGCTCTGGGTTTCCGAATCAGAAGATCTTCCTAAGTGCAGGACGTCGCCGGTTGCGTTTCTGTGAAACTCAGAGCTCCTTGTCTCTGTGCAAGCTGCGGCCCTGTATGTTGGCCAGGTTCCCTCACGTACGCATTTCTCAGAACAGAGTGAGGCCTTTCTGCTGAAATCAGTTTCAACCGGTTGGACAGTCGCCGCCCACATGCAGATGTGAGCAAAGATAGCATGAAGTTATGTTTAACCATTTCTGTTTTCAGAAGACTCCATGACACAATGGAATATAAAATATGATGCAAGGCAATTCTTACAGTTGCTCCCCAAATTTCTGCAAGTCTTACGCCATTTCTTCAAATAAATCAGTCGGAGACATTCTCCTTTCTAAACACCATGATCATTCGGTGTCCTTTCTTCTTATAGAGAGAGTGACAGCGACCGGTGACGGGACCCTGCCCCTGGCAATTTGAGACCTGTGCAGACAAGATGGTTTGTGATGAACTGGAAGGGGTCTAATACCCTAGTGGGAACGTTTGCTTGTGGCGTACGGAATGGGGTTGGGGGTTTAAACTGGAGTGGAAGGGGTTGATATCCGGAGAGCCAGAACTGATACTGGAGAGTTGTCGCAGATAGATGTTGTTTAGATCTTTGTCAAATGGTTGAGCACAGTTCGACTAATGTTCGACTGGGCTGCGGATAGATCGATGCTAGAAGCATAGTAGAAAAGTTTAGGAGGCACAGGAGGGGGTTTGAACTAGACTTACAGGGGGAGGGGAACAGGAGCGTTACAGCAGATAGTGAGGTGGAGGAGGATTCAGGTCATGCGAGTACTGCAAGTGTAGTGCACGGAGTAATGTCAGATCTAACATATAGAGAGGCTTTGAGCAAAGAGAAGCAGAATAAAGGGTATAAAGGTAGTAATGTAGAAGGGCTAAAGTGTATGTACTTCAATGCAGGAAGCTTCAGGAACAAAGGTGATGAACTGAGAGCTTGGATACGTACATGGAATTAGGATGTAATGGCCATTACGGAGACTTGTCTGGCACCAGGGCAGGAATGGATTCTCAATATTCCTGGATTTCAGTGCTTTCAAAGGGATAGAGAGGGGGGGGGGAAGGGGAGTACGGGTGTCATTACCGATCAGGGATACTATAACAGCTACAGAAAGGGTGGGCAATGTAGCAGCTTCCTCTTTTGAGTCAGTATGTGTGGAAATCAGGAACAGGACGGGAGCAGTTACAGGACCGGGGTTATTCTACTGGCCCCCTGGAGCGGCAGAGATACCGAGGAGCAGATTTTGGAAAGGTGCAAAAATAAGAGGGTGGTTATCATGGGTGACTTTAACTTACTTAACATTGATTGGCATCTGATTAGCTCCAATGATTTAGACGGAGCAGAGTTTGTTAAGTGTGTCCAAGGTGGATTGCTGTCTCAGTATGTTGACAGGGCGACCTAGGGTAAAGCCATACCAGATCTAGTATTATGTAACGAACCGGGTCAGGTCACAGATCTGTCAGTGGGTGAGCATCTGGGGGACAGTGATCACCATTCCCTGGCCTTTAGAATTATAATGGAAAAAGGATAGAATCAAACAGGACAGGAACATTTTTAGTTGGGGAAGGGCAAATTATGAGGCTATAAGTCTAGAACTTGCGGCTGTGAATTGGGATGATTGTTTTTGCAGGGAAATATACTATGGACATGTGGTCGATGTTTAGAGATTTCTTGCAGGATGTTAAGTATAAACCTGTCCCAGTGAGGAAGATAAAGAATGGTAGGGTGAAGGAACCACAGGTGACAATTGAGGTGGAGAAACTACTCAGATGGAAGAAGGCAGCACACGTGAGGTTGAGGAAGCAAGGATCAGATGACTCTATTGAGGAATATGGGGTAGCTGGAAAGGAGCTTAAGAAGGAGCTGAGGAGAGGAACAAGGGGCATGAGAAGGTCTTGGGGAGTAGGGTAAAGATAAACACCAAGGCATTCTTCAATTATGTGAAGAACCAAAGGTTGACAGGAGTGAAGATAGGACCGATTAGAGATAAAGGTGGGAAGATGTGCTTGGAGGCTGTGGAAGTGAGCGAGGTCCTCAATGAATACTTATTTAACCATATATCCAGATAACAATCACATCACGGAAACAGGCCATCTCGGACCTTCCAGTCCGTGCCGAAATCTTACTCTCACCTATTCCCACCGACCTGCATTCAGCCAGTAACATACCATTCCTTCCCTGTCCATATACCTATGCAATTGTACTTCAAGTGCAATATAGAACCTGCCTCTAACTCTTCTACTGGATGCACGTTACACACAGTTACCACCCTCTGAGTAAAGATGTTGCCCCTCGTGTTACCCCTAAACTTTTGCCCCTTATTTTTCAACTCATGTGGTCTTCTTTGAATCTCCCCGATTCTCAGTGGCAAAAAGCCTATCCACGTCAACTCTATCTATACCCCCCATAATTTTAAATACATTTATCAATACCCCCTCAACCTTCTACACGCCAAAGAATAAAGACCTAACTTACTCCAAATTCCATCTCACACCAATGCCTTGTACAATTTTAACGTTACATCCCAATTCCTATACTCAGTACTGTGATTTATAAGGCCAGCATACCGAAAGCTTTCCTCACCACCTGAGTTTCTACCTTCAGGGAACTCTGCCCTATTATTCCTAGATCACTGTTCTACAGTATTCCTCAATGCCCTACCATTTACCTTATATGTCCTGTTTGGATTATACCTACCAAAATGCAGCATCTCACCCTATCAGCATTAAGCTCCGTCTGCCATCTTTTAGCCCACTCGTCTAACTGGCCTAAATCTCGCTGCATGCTTTGAAAACCTACTTCATTCTCCACAGCGCCACCTATCTTAGTACCAGTACTTACTAATCCTAATTTACTGACGGGATACGAGCAGTAGGGATGAGTTTGGGCCACAGATAAAACGTTGAATCAGTCATGATGAACTGGCGGAGCAGACTCAATGGACCAAACAGCCTCATTCTGCAACTACATCTTTGGGTTTTATAGCTTTCCACCCCGGTGTTTATCAGGCACCCAGACCTTCAATATAATCAAAAAAAATCTTTACTTCCACCGGCCACCGAGAAGGGATCCAAACAATTACAATCTACCCGAACAGAATAAATGAAACAGATATATATCGAAGTATTCACCTGAAGAAAGGTATTTTGAAAATCGTGCAGAATAGGGCTGTACAGCCCCCGCATGAAACGTTATTTGCTGATCGGGAACAGTTCTTAATCTTGATATAAGGTGTGGGAAAATCCCAACATGTAAACATAACCTCAGTGATTCAAACACCAGCATGGCGAGAAGAACTTTTTAACTGAGCTACTGATTTCTTGAACACTGATAAAACCGCAGACCATAGTCTGGTTGGAAATGAAAAGCCAGAAAAATATGGTAACAATATTCTATTTCCTTGTGGGAATATTTCCAAGTAATGGCCTTCGCCCTTCATTTCAAACAATGAGCTGAGCAATATTTGGCTGGTTCAGAAGTTGTGGGTTAGGGATAAGGTTAGTTCCTGATGAAAGGTCTCGACCCAAAATGTCGACTGTTTACTGTTTTGTGCTGTTCTGTGTTTCTTCAGAGTTTTGTGTGTGTTGCTCAGGGTTTCCGAATCAGAAGATCTTCCTAAGTGCAGGACGTCGGCGGTTGCGTTTCTGTGAAACTCAGAGCTCCTTGTCTCTGTGCAAGCTGCGGCCCTGTATGTTGGCCAGGTTCCCCCACGTGCGCATTTCTCAGAACAGGGTGCGGCCTTTCTGCTGAAATCAGGTTCAAACGGTTGGACAGTCGCCGCCCACATGCAGATGTGAGCAAAGATAGCATGATGTTATGTTTAACCCTTTCTGTTTTCAGCAGACTCCATGACACAATGGAATATAAAGTATGATGCAAGGCAATTCTTGCAGTTGCTTTCTGCGAGTCTTACACCATTTCTTCAAATAAATCAGTCGGAGACAGTCTCCCTTCTAAACACCATGTTCATTCAGTGTCCTTCCACATCCACTCTATATGTATCCTCCGGCCCTAGACTCCCCCACTATAGGAAACATCCTCTCCACGTCCACTCTATCTGTGGCCTCTGGCCTTAGGCTCCCCCACTATAGGAAACATTCTCTCCACATCCACTCTATCAGTGTCCTCTGGTCCTAGACTCCCCCACTATAGGACACATCCTCTCCACATCTATTCTATCTGTGATCTCTGTTCCTAGATTCTCCCACTATAGGAAACATCCTCCCCACATCCAATCTATCTGTGTCCTCTGGTCCTAGACTCCCCTACTATAGGAAGCATCCTCTCCACATCCACTCTATCTGTGTCCTCTGGTCCTAGACTCCTCCACTATAGGAAACATCCTCTCCACATCCACTCTATCTGCGTTCACTGGTCCTTGGCCCCTCAGACGGCTTTGGCACGTTTCTGCCAGAGGAACATAAGAACATAAGCAATATTAACAGGAGTTCGCCATCAGACTCGTAGTGCCTGCCCAGGGCCGCTTCTGGCTCTCAAAATTCCATTTTGGGGCGACTTCGTATTCAGGCTTCGCGACCGTGAGATGATTGAATTCTTTCACAGAAGTTACACTCGAACCCACATCCCGCACCTCCGCTGGCAGACACGCTTCAACACTATCTGAGTGAAGAAGCTCCACACAGCGTGTTATCCTCTGCCTCTCCATTGCCCACCCTTGTCATTTTCTCGAAGAACTCTCGCAGATTTCCGTATTCAGAAACCATGCTGACTTTGACTCCATTGATCTATGGTCTTCTGGAATCCCGAAACATCGTCCTCAATAATGCACTCCAACACGTTCCCAGCGACTGAGGGTAGGCTGGTCCATGTGCCGTACACGCCGGAAGACCTTTCGTTTCTCTCACAGGTTTTCCTTCGTAATAGCAATGGCACTTCCTCCTCTGTCCCCTGATCCTCACCGACCACCGCCAGCTAGTGGCCTCCCCAGTGAAGAATGACACAGTGCCCATTAAGTTTGAACATGGAACATAGAACAGTACAGCACAGTACAGGTTTGTACCGACCCTTAAACCCTGCCTGCAGCATAACCCCCCACCTTCATTTCCTCCATATATCTGCCCAGTAGTCTCTTAAAGTTCACTGGTGTATCTGTCTCCATCACTGACTCAGGCAGTGCATTCCACGCACCAACCACTCTCTGAGTAATCCCATCCCTTAACTCAAAGCCATGTCCTCTTGTACTGAGCAGTGGTGCCCTGCGGAAGAGGCGCTGGCTGTCCACTCTGTCTCTTCCTCATAATATCTTGTATACCTCTATCAGGGGAGAAAAATACCAGAGGTTCGTGGGTTAAGGGTGAAGGGAGAAAAGTTTAAAGGGAACATGGGCGGGAGGGCTTCTTCACTCAGAGAGTAGTGGGAGTGTGGAATGAGCTGCCAGATGAAGTGGTGAATGCGGGCTCACTTTTGACATTTAAGAAGAACTTGGACAGGTATATGGATGAGAGGGGTTTGGAGGGATATGGCCCAGGTGCAGGTCAGTGGAACTAGGCGGAAAAATGGTTCGGCACAGCCAAGTAGGGCCGAAAGGCCTGTTTCTCTGCTGTTATGTTCTACGGTTCTGTGGTTCTATGTCTCCTCTCATCATCCTTCTCTGCAAAGTGTAAAACACTACCTCCATTAATCTCGAGATCATAATCCCATACTCTCTAAACCAGGCATTATCCTGGTAAATCTCCTCTGTACCACCACACACTTCTCTGGGTTGAACTCCATCTGCCACTTCTCAGCCCACTTCTGCATCCTATCAATGACTCTCTGCAATCTTCGACAATCCTCTACACTATCTACAACACCAACAACCTTTGTGTCGTCTGCGAACTTGCCAACCCTCCCTTCTACCCCCACAACCAGGTCGTTAATAAAAATCACGAAAAATAGAGGTACCAGAACAGATCCTTGTGGGACACCACTAGTTACAAACCTCTAATCTGAATGTACTCCCTCCACCACGACACTCTGCCCCCTGCAGGCAAGCCAATTCTGAATCCACCTGGCCAAACTTCCCTGGATCTCACGCCTTCTGACTTGCTGAATAAGCCTACCGTGTGGAACCTTCTCAAATGTCTCACTACTATCCATGTAGATCACATCCACTGATCTTCCCTCATCTGTATGCCTGGTCACTCCCTAAAAGAATTCCCACAGGCCTGTTAGACACGATCTTCCCTTCACAGAGCCATGCTGCCGGTCCCTGATCAGACCGTGATTTTCAAAATGCCCATAGATCCTGTCTCTAAGAGTCTTATCCAACAACTTTCCCACCACAGACGTAAGGCTCACTTGTTTATAATTACCTGGACTATCCCTACTACCTTTATTGAACAAGGGGACAACATTCTCCTCCCTCCAATCCTCCCGTACCATTCCCCTGGACAACGAGGACATAAAGATCCTAGCCAGAGGCTCAGCAATCTCTTCCGTTGCCTCGTGGAGCAGCCTGGGGAATATTCCGCCAGGCCCCGGGGACTTATCCGTCCTAATGTATTTTAACAACTCCAACACCTCCTCTCCCTTAATATCAATTAGCTACAGAACATCACCCTCACTCATATCGCCCTCACCGTCAACAGGTTCCCTCTCAGTGGCGAATATCGGAGAAGTATTCATTGAGGACCTTTGGTAGCAAAAACAGGAAGGCAGATTACTATCTGAATGGTGTGAAGTTCGGACAAGAAGAAGTACATCGAAATCTAGGTGTTCTTGTTCATCAGTCACTGAATGTAAGCATGCAGGTATAGCTGGCAGTGAAGAAAGCTACTGGCATGCAGGCCTTCATAACAATGGGAGTTGAGTATAGGAGTAAAGAGGTCCTTCTGCAGCTGTACAGGGCCCTGGTGAGACCACACCTGGTATATTGTGTGCGGTTCTGGTCTCCAAATGTGAGGAAGGACATTCTTGCTATTGAGGGAGTGGAGCGTAGGTTCACAAGGTTAATTCCCGGGATGGCGGGACTGTCATACGTTGAAAGATTGGAGCGACTGGGCTTGTACACACTGGAATTTAGAAGGATGAGAGGGGATCTGATTGAAACAAAGACCATATGTCACCGCTTTCTAATAATTTCATTTCATGTTTTACGGACAGAAGGACGCCGCCCACTCTGCCTTCCCGCCCGTCCTTCCGATGCAATGTGCACCCTTGGACATAAAGCTCCCAGATATAATTTCCTTTCAGCTGTGATTCCGTGATGCCTACGACATCACACCTGCCAAACTGGAACGGCGTGACAAGTCCATCTACCTTACTCCGAAAAGGGCGACATAACCGAGAGGAAAGAGTGGCAGAGAGTGTGAGGCGGATGTTAGAATTATACCTATGAGACTGGTTAGCGCAGGGGGAAAATGGGACAGGAAGGGCGAAGGGGATTGGCTAAGAGGATGGGGAGGGACAGATAGTGCAGAGGCGTGGAGGGAAGGCATGAGGCGTGGGGAGGCAGGAAGGGGAGGGTCTATAAAAGCAGAGACGGGAGCATTGGAAGACAGACAGAGAAGGAGAGAGAGAGAGAGAGCCGCTGACGGAAGGGTTGCAGAAAGACACAGAGCAGCTGAAGATGTCCAGCACAGTGCTGAAGGCTGATGATAAAGTGAAGGATATCCTCACAAAGGTGATTTGTCAGACCTCCTGCACTCGCTGTTATTGAGGAGTGGGGGTGCGCGGAAGAGACGGGGGTGATGGGCAAAGGGTCTGGCGGATGGGGATAGAGGAGGTTGAGAGTGTGGGGAGAGGGTAGGGCCAGAGAGAGTCACGGGAGAGACAAGGGAAAGACTGGTGGGTTAGTCAGGGGCATGGAGAGAGAGAGAGAGAGAGAGAGAGAGAGAGAGAGAGAGAGAGAGAGAGAGAGAGAGAGAGAGAGAGAGAGAGAGAGAGAGAGAGAGAGAGAGAGAGAGAGAGAGAGAGCGAGAGAGAGAGAGAGAGAGAGAGAGAGAGAGAGAGAGAGGAATAGAAAGTCAGAGGACGAAGTGAGCGACTACGGCTGGAAGGGAGGAGAGAAGAGAGAAAAGTGCGAGAGAAAGAGAATGGAGGTATGGAGACAGTATGGAGGGAAGGAAAGATGGCGGCGAGGGCGATGTGGTGGACAGAGGAGGGGTAGAGAGGGAGTGAGAGCGACGGGAGAGAGTGCGGCGACATGAGATGCAGGGAGAGAGTGAGAGAGTCCGGGGGAGACAGCAGGAGGGAGGGGAGGACTGCGCGACAGAAAGAAGGGAGGAGAATGACGAGAGAAAAGGGGCGAGAAAGATGGTACTGATGAAGGAGAGAGAGAGAGGGAGAGAGAGAGAGAGAGGTCATGGTGTGAAGAACAAAATGAGTCTTGAGGTAGAGTTGAAAGAGTGAGGGTAGAGAGGAGAGGCGACAGATGGGGAGAGGAGGGGAGAAAAGGGAGATGGGGAACGAAAGCTCTGGAAAGCGAGGGTGAGAAAGGACAAGAGAGCGCAGGACAGAGGGGGTGGAGTGGAGAGGAGAGATGTATTGGACAAAGTATATTGGAGGAGTTAGGCGGAGACGGTCAGATAGTACGGGGCTTCTGCCTTGTCCCACTCCGGTGGTTTAGCAATCCTTTTCGGAGGCTCTGAGAGATTTTCTGCCCTGCCCAGGTGAGGCCTGCAGTGGAGAAGAAATGCAGTCAGAAAGCGACTAGCTTTGAGCCGATAGAGTATCGTGTGTCGGAGGTGATTGGCACCATGTATCTGGTCAAGGTAATGTCTCCGGAGCGGAGCGTCACACTCTTGGGAGAGTGTAGGGGGAGGAGGAACTGACGGAGACGGGGAGTGTTGTAGGGGTAGGACGCGCGCGATGGAGGCGTGGAGATGCGTAGAGGGGGAAAGAGTGACGAAGACAGGGAGGTGAGTAGGGGGAGGAAGAAATCTCGGATTCGAGAAGGGCTATTCGGGGGGTGGGATTGAGATCAAGTTGCGATGGGGTGTACGGGACGGGTGAACGAAGACGGGAAATGGTATCGGGGTGCGGGGTGACGTAGATTTGGAGGGGTGCATGGGAGTGAGTGACGCACACGCCAACGTGTGTAGAGGAGGGAGGGCTTGATGAAAATGTGGAGCGGTACAGGGGAAAGAGGGGCTGACGTAGAGGGAGACGGGTACATGGGAGTGAGTGACGAACGTGTATCGTGTGTAATGAGGGGACGAGTTGACGAAGACCGGGAGCCGTATCCCGAAAGGAGTGGTTGTCGCAGTGTGAGGGCGTCGGTGAGATTGGAGCAATGGAGACGGGGATGCGTGTAGGGGAGGGAGGTTGCGACGGACACGCTACGGAGAAATAGGATAGGAGGAGATAACGAAGGTGCCGAAATGTATACGGGAGGAAGGGGTTGACAAAGATGGAGCGAGGTGTCCTGGCGGAATGGGTGACTGTGGGGACGAGGGAGGGTGGAGGACGTGGGGGAGGGTGGTGTGGATGGGCGACAGTAGCTCCGTCTGTCACCGTCTTTCCTCCCCTTTCCCCTGAACAGGTCGATACTGGATTCACCCACAATTATCTCCACGTTGAAATCTACGACTCGCCTTGTGGTGGTCCGTTTCTGGTCGCGCAGGCGGAAAACAACATGAGGAACGATCACCTGGTTCCCCTCGTCTGGAGGGAGTGAGGACACCGCACTCGCACCGACCTCGCTCTGCTTCTAACCGCCACGGATCGCCCACCAGCGGCAACCCCTCCACCACCGCCCCCTTCTCCCACATCCCGGCCACACCGCTCGACCGTGCTGTCGGCCTGTAACACCGGGGAATACCAGGACCCCCACTCCCGCCAGGTGGTTCAATATCAGCTCACTTGGATCTTCCTGTGCTCCGGCCGAAAGCCCACTCCCCGACCGACCCCCCATCGGAGGGCTGAGGGGTAGATTACACATCAGTGGCCCCTCCAAGCATCCACTCCCCTCTCCCTGATCACCCCCACCCAAAGGTCAATGGGGTCCCATTGGTCCCGATACCTCGCCCCCACCCGCATTCTTTCAGCTCGCCGGAGCCCCGAGCGCGGTGGATGTTCGACTGCAGACATTTCGCATAAATAAAATTGCATTGATTCAATTGACTCTGTGTTTTGCCTCTTTCTGGGGCTGGTGATCATCCCACGGGGAGGGCGGAGTTGCATGTGCGGAGGGGATTCGTGGGATGCCTGGGGAAGTGGGGAAGGGTTTAATGGTGACGGTTTTGGCGGAGGTCTCCACCTGCCGGCCCAAGATCTGATCGGCTGATCATTTCTCTGCTTCGCCTCCTGGTCCGTCCCTTCTGAAGCCCCCTCCCTCCCTTTCTATGTCCCACCCCCCGCTCCCCTTACACAACAACGGAGAGTACAGGAGCAGGGGTCGGCCACCTGGTCAGTCAGGACAATCATATCCTGGCAGATCTGGCCGTGGAGTCAGCCCCAGCTCCCTGTCCTGAGCCTAGAGGGCTCTGTGTAGTGATTTCCCTCTCACCGGTATAGACTGATTGTTGTCGGAACGAGTCCCATTAGTACTGGCGCTCCCCACGTAATCTTGCCAGGTTAACACCGAGAAGAATGAGAGATGACCAGACGCTTAACAAGTCATAATTCGGAAAAAGGATGAAATCGGTTTTAACGGACTTTGACCGTGGGATTAATTTTGCTTCGAAACAAAAGTTAATTCCAGTGGTCGGCAGTTCTGTGGGCGGGGGGGGGGAAACACCTTTTCAATGGGAGAGGTCCGAGGAGAATGGCCAGACCAGTTCAAGCTGAGAGGAAGGGGAGAGTAAACACACATTGCACGTAAATCCAGGGAGCGGCAGTTCTGTGGGGAGGGGGGAAACACCTTTTCAATGGGAGAGGTCCGAGGGGGGGGGGACGAGAGAGAGAGAGAGAGAGAGAGAGAGAGGAAGTGGGAGTGAAGGGGGAGAGACACAGGTCTGAGACGGGGCAAGATAAACGGTGGATACGAAGGGTGAAAGAGATTGCCAGAAATAATGGAGTAGAGACAGGACTCGGGGAGAGGGGAGAAGCGGTGAGTGAGGACGAAGTGAGCGACTACGGCTAAGGGAGGAGAGAAGAGAGAAAAGTGCGAGAGAAAAAGAATGGAGGTATGGAGACAGTATGGAGGGAAGGAAGGATGGCGGAGAGGGCGATGTGGTGGAGAGGGTAGAGAGGGAGGGAGAGCGACGGGAGAGAGTGAGTGAGTCCGGGAGAGACAGCAAGAGGGAGGGAAGGACAGCGCGACAGAATGAAGGGCGGAGAATGACGAGAGAAAAGGGGCGAGAAAGATGGTAGAGCTGATGAAGGAGAGAGAGATCATGGTGTGAAGAACAAAATGAGTCTTGTAGAGTTGAAAGAGTGAGGGTAGAGAGGAGAGGCGTCAGATGGGGAGAGGAGGGGAGAAAAGGGAGATGGGGAACGAAAGATCTGGAAAGCGAGGGTGAGAAAGGACAAGAGAGCGCAGGACAGAGGGGGTGGAGTGGAGAGGAGAGATGTATTGGACAAAGTATAGTGGAGGAGTTAGGCGGAGACGGTCAGATAATACGGGGCTTCTGCCTTGTCCCACTCCGGTGGTTTAGCAATCCTTTTCGGAGGCTCTGAGAGATTTTCTGCCCTGCCCAGGTGAGGCCTGCAGTGGAGAAGAATTGCAGTCAGAAAGTGACTAGCTTTGAGCCGATAGAATTTCGTGTGTCGGAGGTGATTGGCACCATGTATCTGGTCAAGGTAATGTCTCCGGAGCGGAGCGTCACACTCTTGGGAGAGTGTAGGGGGAGGAGGAACTGACGGAGACGGGGAGTGTTGTAGTGGTAGGACGCGCGCGATGGAGGCGTGGAGGTGCGTAGAGGGGGAAAGAGTGACGAAGACAGGGTGGTGAGTAGGGGGAGGAAGAAATCTCGGATTCGAGAAGGGCTATGGGGAGGGGGGGATTGTGACCAAGTTGCGATGGGGTGTACGGGAGGGGTGAACGAAGACGGAAATGGTATCGGGGTGCGGGGTGACGTAGATTTGGAGGGGTGCATGGGAGTGAGTGACGCACACGCCAACGTGTGTAGAGGAGGGAGGGCTTGATGAAAATGTGGAGCGGTACAGGGGAAAGAGGGGCTGACGTAGAGGGAGACGGGTACATGGGAGTGAGTGACGAACGTGTATCGTGTGTAATGAGGGGACGAGTTGACGGAGACCGGGAACCGTATCCCGAACGGAGTGGTTGTCGCAGTGTGAGGGCGTCGGGGAGTTTGGAGCAATGGAGACGGGGATGCGTGTAGGGGAGGGAGGTTGCGACGGACACGCTACGGAGAAATAGGATAGGAGGAGATAACGAAGGTGCCGAAATGTATACGGGAGGAAGGGGTTGACAAAGATGGAGCGAGGTGTCCTGGCGGAATGGGTGACTGTGGGGACGAGGGAGGGTGGAGGACGTGGGGGAGGGTGGTGTGGATGGGCGACAGTACCACCATCTCTCATCACCTTTCCTCCCCTTTCCCCTGAACAGGTCGATACTGGATTCACCCACAATTATCTCCACGTTGAAATCTACGACTCGCCTTGTGGTGGTCCGTTTCTGGTCGCGCAGGCGGAAAACAACATGAGGAACGATCACCTGGTTCCCCTCGTCTGGAGGGAGTGAGGACACCGCACTCGCACCGACCTCGCTCTGCTTCTAACCGCCACGGATCGCCCACCAGCGGCAACCCCTCCACCACCGCCCCCTTCTCCCACATCCCGGCCACACCGCTCGACCGTGCTGTCGGCCGGTAACACCGGGGAATACCAGGACCCCACTCCCGCCAGGTGGTTCAATATCAGCTCACTTGGATCTTCCTGTGCTCCGGCCGAAAGCCCACTCCCCGACCGACCCCCCCCATCGGAGGGCTGATGGGTAGATTACAGATCAGTGGCCCCTCCAAGCATCCACTCCCCTCTCCCTGATCACCCCCACCCAAAGGTCAATGGGGTCCCAGTGGTCCCGATACCTCGCCCCCACCCGCATTCTTTCAGCTCGCCGGAGCCCCGAGCGCGGTGGATGTTCGACTGCAGACATTTCGCATAAATAAAATTGCATTGATTCAATTGACTCTGTGTTTTGCCTCTTTCTGGGGCTGGTGATCATCCCACGGGGAGGGCGGAGTTGCATGTGCGGAGGGGATTCGTGGGATGCCTGGGGAAGTGGGGAAGGGTTTAATGGTGACGGTTTTGGCGGAGGTCTCCACCTGCCGGCCCAAGATCTGATCGGCTGATCATTTCTCTGCTTCGCCTCCTGGTCCGTCCCTTCTGAAGCCCCCTCCCTCCCTTTCTATGTCCCACCCCCCGCTCCCCTTACACAACAACGGAGAGTACAGGAGCAGGGGTCGGCCACCTGGTCAGTCAGGACAATCATATCCTGGCAGATCTGGCCGTGGAGTCAGCCCCAGCTCCCTGTCCTGAGCCTAGAGGGCTCTGTGTAGTGATTTCCCTCTCACCGGTATAGACTGATTGTTGTCGGAACGAGTCCCATTAGTACTGGCGCTCCCCACGTAATCTTGCCAGGTTAACACCGAGAAGAATGAGAGATGACCAGACGCTTAACAAGTCATAATTCGGAAAAAGGATGAAATCGGTTTTAACGGACTTTGACCGTGGGATTAATTTTGCTTCGAAACAAAAGTTAATTCCAGTGGTCGGCAGTTCTGTGGGGGCGGGGAGACACCTTTTCAATGGGAGAGGTCCGAGGAGAATGGCCAGAATAGTTCAAGCTGAGAGGAAGGGGAGAGTAAACACACATTGCACGTAAATCCAGGGAGCGGCAGTTCTGTGGGGGGGGGGGACACGTTTTCAATGGGAGAGGTCCGAGGAGAATGGCCAGACTAGTTAAAGCTGAGAGGAAGGGGAGAGTAAACACACATTGCACGTAAATGCAGGGAGCGGCAGTTCTGTTGGAGGGGGGAACACCTTTTCAATGGGAGATGTCCGAGGAGAATGGCCAGACTAGTTCAAGCTGAGAGGAAGGGGAGAGTAAACACACATTGCACGTAAATCCAGGGAGCGGCAGTTCTGTGGGGGGGGGGGACACCTTTTCAATGGGTGAGGTCCGAGGAGAATTGCCAGACCAGTTCAAGCTGAGAGGAAGGCGAGAGTAAACACACATTGCACGTAAATCCAGGGAGCGGCAGTTCTGTGTATGAGGAGTGTTTGAGTGAGCCAGCGCTTTTCACTTTGGGGGAAGGAGGGTAAGACGTGACCTTTGATTACGGGGACTGGAGGGAACTGAGGGGCTGGGGTGTTGCCAGGGGTAGATTTTGTTTGTTTTTGTGTCACGCAGAGACCGGTGGGTGCGCGGAACACGCTGCTAGCGAGACGGGTCGAGGCTGATCGATGACCCCTCTAAACTGTCATGGCCAGTGTGAGCAATGATCTTGTGCCGGACAATCTGTTTGCCTGGTGACCACAACACGCGCGCACTGAATCTCTGAAGTGGAGGCAAACCTGAAGCTGCTCTAGATATAAAATAACACCTGTCGGTGAGGCATATTTATCATAGACTAGCTGACAGTCAGTCCTTTCGCTTGTTAATAACGTTCTTTGAAATGGTCTGATAGAACAGAGAATTACAGATCGTTATTTTACTGTGAATTATCGCGAGAGCAGCGAATTTGCAGCACAGTTACACGAGGGAGGTTGAACAAGTCACTGAACGTATTGAAGTTGGTCAGTCATTATTTACCCTCCTGTCTTCGGCGCTTACCCAAACTCTGTCCAGACTAACAGGTGCTCCTTCCAGCAGGTAGGATTGAATTCCTATCAGCCATGCCGAAGACATACTTAAACTGTTTCTCAGCTTGATTTGATTCCTTTGGCTGAAAGTTATCCATCTGGCAGATACATTCTCGCGTCACTGTTTGCGATCGGAAGCTTCGGGTTTCAGAACACCTCTTTGGTGATTTCGTTCTGGCTTCCGGACTTCCAAAGTATTCAAAAAAAATAATTTAAATTTTCGCAGATGCAATAACTGGGGACTTTTTTTTAGCAGGAAACCGGCCGCACGTCAAGAATACCACATTGAGATAAAAATATTTAAAAAGTAAGTGATTTATTACTGACAGGGGTTTTACTTGAAGAGCGGTCTAATATAGGGTCAAGCCAAAAATTAAAATCTCCACCGATCACTAAGGAATACCGATTCAAATCAGGCAGAAACGAGAAAAGACGTTCAAAGAACAAGGAGTCATCGGTATTTGGAGTGTTTACATTCGCAAATACAGCCCTGCGCGGGGACAGCTGAGAAGATGCCAGGCCTGCTCCCAGCGATATGTCACAGGAGGGGATAGTAGATTCGGTGATCTACCAGGGGCAGGGTTAGTGAAGGGAGGTGGTGGCATCGATGGGAGGAGGGTCGATGCGCAGCGGAGAAGGGAGCATGCTCAGTGTGAGGAGGGGGCGGGGCCATTGAGATGAGTGGGCGGAGCCAGCGGGAAGAGAGGACGGAGTCAGTATGGGCGGGGCGTAGTCAGTGCAAGGAAGTGACTGGGCAAGCGGGAGGTGGGGCGGTGAATGGAACGAAGGGCGAGGTCAGTAAGTTGTCGGGGACGGGATCAGTGTGAGGCAGGGTCAGGGTCACTGAGAATAGGGGACGCCAGCCAGTGGGAAGCGGGGCGGAAACCATGGGGGTATGGTGGGTTCAGTGGAAGGTGGTGGCAGGGTCGCTGGGGCTCGCGGCTCTGTCACTGGGAGGAGCCGGTGGGAGGAGGCGGTGTCTTGAATGGGAGGCAGCAATCTGTCCTTAACCCTCTCATCGCGACATACAAACGGCTATTTAGTTATTTATCGGGTTTCATCTTGGAAAAGGTTAGTGACAGACACAGAGTCAGGCGGGTGGGATACACAGAAAGGGTGCGCGGGACCGAGGGCGTGAGACTGCGGTGGGAGGGTCGCCAGGGAGACGAGAAATTAAGCAGTAGAGTTGGACGGTAGGACAATTTCCGGCCATTCTCTCCCCAACCTCGCCACAAGAGATCCCGGAGTTCGGAATCTTTCAGAACGTTTGCAATCGTGTCAGAGACCCTAATGTTTCCTCCCCCTCCTAACCCTCCCTCTACTATCCTTTTAACTTCACTCTCCCTCGCTCCTTCCCTCTTCGCGTCCATCTCCCTCTCCTCCTCCTCCCACCTTGCACCGCCTCTCACACTCCGCCTTCCTCACTCCCTCCTCCAGAATCTAACTCTCTTTTTGAGCCCCTCTTAGCTGGAGCTCCCTACCCCTCTCCGCGTCACTGGGCACAGTGTGGTAAGACGAAAAGACGATAAGACATAGGGGTAGAGTTAGTCATTCAGGCCATCCAGTCTCACCGCCATTTCATCACGGCTGATACCGGATCCCATTCACCTCCATACACCCGCCCTCTCAACATATCCCGTGATGCCCCGTGCCATCACGCATCTATTAACCTCCGCTCCAGTATTCCCACGGACTTGCCCTCCACCGCAGACTGTGGCAGAGCATCCCACAGGGTCACCGTTGTTTGACCAGAAACATCCTTCTTACTTCTGTTCCCAAAGACTGGCCCCTCAGTGAGACCCCCGGCTTTCTTCGAAATTCCAGTGAGTCCAGGCCCGAAGCTGCCAAACGCTCCTCCCATGTTAACCGCTTCGTTCCCGGAGCCATCCTCGCGAGCCTCCTCTGGACTCTGTCGCATGGCAATACATCCTTTCTGAGACAGGAGGCCCGAAAAGCTTTTGACAGACGGTGTGGCCTGACGAGTTTCTGATAAAGCTCCAGAACATCTCTTCCATTTTACATCCTATTCCACTTCAGAGAAACGCCAACATTGCACCTGCCCTCTTTTTCAGAGAATCAGCCTGCTGGCAGTCTTGCGCCAAGACCCAAGCTCTGCCCCTCTGATGTTTGAAGTCCCTCCCCATTTACATAACAGTCCGCACAATTGTTCCTTTTTACCAAAATGCATTATCATGCGTTTCCCAACGCCGTATTCAATCCGAAACGTTTTGCCCTTTAAAGTTTTGCACTTTTTGTGTCAGGTGAGATTTCCCTTCACAGATGACATCCTGACTTTGGCTTATTTTATCATTCGTCTCCAAAACCTCGCACTAAATAATAGACTCCCAACACTTCCCCAGCCACTGAGGTCCGGCTGCTATGTCCTCTCTTTTGCCCTCCTGCCTCCTTAAACAGCGGTGTGACAGCTGGAAATTTCCCGTCCTCCTGGGCCATGCCGGGATCGAGTGATTCTGGAAAGATCATGACCCATGCATTCAGTAACTATGAGCAACCTCTCTCCGGACTCTGTGATGTAGTCCATCTGGTTCCGGTGACGTAAGGCCTTCGTGTTTGACTCGCACCTTTTCCTTTGCAGTAGTGATCGCACTCCGGGGGCTCGGGCACACTGATAGTGACTCGCACCGTGGAGACTGATGCGGATTTCCCATTCAGTTCATCCGCCATTTCGTTGTCGTCCATTACTACCTCAGCAGCATCATTCTGGAATGGTCCAATATCAATTCTCAACGCCTTTTTATTCTTTATAGAACTGAAAAATAAACTTCTGATATGCCACTTTATCTTATTGCCGAGTTAGCCTTCACATTTCACTGTTTCATCACTTACCGCCTTTCATAGCAATTGCCTCTTGCTGGACTTGCACAGCGTCCCAATCATTGAACTGTCCACTCCCCTTTGTTGCCATTTCCGTCCTTTCCTTGGGCTCTCCTGCCGTTCTCACCTTCCCTTGTCAGCCACGGTGGCCTACACTGCGTTTTGAGAAGTTCTTCAGTGGGACGTATCTGTCCTGCGCTTTGTGAACTATTACATATTCGGAAAATCTTAACTATTCGGAATAAAAATATCTTCACTTTTCGGAGATCCCTAGGACTTTTTGACGGAAGAACAGTGTATCTACAAAAGGAGAACCAGGGCCTTCGGGCGACGCGATTTCCACCGCCCCGCGCGGGGACAGCTGGGAAGAGGCCAGGCCTGCTCCCGGCAGCAGGGCGATATGTTACAAGAGGGGACAGTGGACTGTGGGATCTACTCGTAGATTAGGGGCAGGGTTAGTGAAAGAAGGTGGCGGCATCGATGGCAGGAGGGTCGATATGTGAAGGAGAAGGGAGCATGCTCAGTGAGAGGAGCAGGCCGTTTTAATAAAAATTGCCTCTTGTTGGACTTCCACGGCTTCCCAGTCGTTCAAATGTCCACTCCCCTTTGTTTCCATGTACGTCCTTTCCTTGGGCTTTTAAGTCGTCCCAGGCTTTCCTTGTCAGCCACGGCTGCCTCCCCTGCATATTCAGTGGACGCTTCTGTGCTGCCACTTGTGAACTATTGCCACAGACTGCACCTCCCTCTGTTCCGCCGTCACCCCCGTCAGCATCCCCCTCCAACCCACCTGGGCAAGCTCCTCTCTCATGCCTCTGTAATTCCCTTTATTCCATTTGCATACTCTGCCTGTGATTTATGCTCCTCGCTCTGAAATCGCAGCATGTGTCCCCCACCCTCACTTCTGCGTCTGATATTCTCTCTCCGCTCCGCTTTCTCTCTCCTCTCCGCAACAACGTCCTTCACAGACTCTGTTTCACTCCCCCCCACCCCCGCTCTCCGTGCACTGACCCACACCACTGAATGCACGCACTATCAGATCAGAGAGCAGTAGCAGGCAGCTCGGCCCATCGCCCAGTGCCGTTCACTCCCCCCCACCCCCGCTCTCCGTGCACTGACCCACACCACTGAATGCACGCACTATCAGATCAGAGAGCAGTAGCAGGCCGCTCGGCCCATCACCCAGTGCCGTTCACTCCCCCCCACCCCCGCTCTCCGTGCACTGACCCACACCACTGAATGCACGCACTATCAGATCAGAGAGCAGTAGCAGGCAGCTCGGCCCATCGCCCAGTGCCGTTCACTCCCCCCACCCCCGCTCTCCGTGCACTGACCCACACCACTGAATGCACGCACTATCAGATCAGAGAGCAGCAGCGGGCCGCTCGGCCCATCAATCTTTCAACACGATCATGGCTGAGCGACCCAGGGCCGTTGTCTCCTGGGGACGTGGTTTATTTTAGTTCCTTCCCCTTTCATTCTTTTAAACTCCGGAGAATATTGTGGGAACCCTCTGCACTCTTGTGATAGCGCTGCCTCTCAGCCTGAAGAGCAGCCGCAATAACCTCATCTCAATTGAAGACTGCCCATCATTTCCAAACAGTGGGCCCAGAACTGTGCTGAGTGCTCCAGGCGTGGCCTCACCCTCTGCAAGTCTATCATTACATCCCGCTTCCTGAACTTCAACGGTCTTGCAGTGAACACCAGTCCGCTAATTGCCCTCGTGGGCAGCGGCAGGTCAAGCATTGAAAGGAGCGGAGGTCTTCTGCTGTGATGCACCGCTGTTGTTCTGCCAGCGGGCGGCGCTCTGGTCCACGGAGTTGGATTGCCATGATCACGTGATAGAGACAAAGCTACACAGAAAACCGACAGCAGAATACAGGGCCTTCGGCCCACAACGGTCACTACCTTAGAAATTATTAGCCTTACCTATATTTCTATTTTTCTAAGCTCCACGTACCTATCAAAAAGTGTCATAAAAGTCCCGATTTTATCCGCGTCCAACACCGTTACCGGCTGCCCATTCTACGCACTCACTACTCTCTGACTAAAAAAATTACCCTGACATCCCCTCTGTACCTCCTCCCTAAAACCTTAAACCTGTGCCCACTTGTGGCAGCCATTTCAGCCCAGGGAAATGCCTCTGACTGTCCCCACGATCAATGCCTCTCATTATCTTGTACACCTCTATCAGGTCACCTCTCACCTTCCGTCGCTCCAAGGAGAAAGGACCGAGTTCACTCAACCTATTCTCATAAGGCATGCTCCCCAATCCAGGCAACATCCTCATAAATCTCCGCTGCACCCTCTCTATGGTTTCCACGTTCTTCCTGTAGTGAGGCGACCAGAACTGAGCACAGTACTCCAAGTGGGGTCTGACCAGGGTCCTGTATAGCCGCAACATTACCCCTCAGCTCCTAAATTCAATCATACGATTTATGCAACAGACGGTACGCTTTCTTAACCACGGAGGCAACCTGCGCAGTTGCTTTGAGCGTCCAGTGGACGCTGACCCCAAGATCCCGCTAATCCTCCACACTGCCAAGAGCCTTACCAGTAATGCTATATTCATATTTGACCTACCAAAACGAACCACTTCACACTGACCTTAGTTGAACTCAATCTGCCACTTCCTGCCCTGTTTTGCGTCCAATCATTGTCCCGCTGCAACCTCTGACAGCCCTCCATACTATCCATAACACCTCCAACCTTTGTGTCATCAGCAAAATTAATGACCAATCTCTCCACTTCCTCATGCAGGTCATGTATAATAATCACGAAGAGTGTGGTTCCCAGAACAGATCTCTGAGGCACTCCAGTGGTGACCGACCTCCATGCAGGATATGACCCCTCTAAAACCAATGTTTGCCTTCTGTGGGCAAGGCAGTTCTGTATCAACAAAGCAATGTCCCCTTGGATCCCGTGCCTTCTTACTTTCTCAATAAGCCTTGCATGGGGTACGTTATCAAATGTCTTGCTGAAATCCATATACACAGGATCTACTGCTCTACTTTCATCAACGTGTTTAGTCACATCCTCAAAAAAATTAATCAGTCTTGTAAGGCACGACCTGCCCTTGAGAAAGCCATGCTGACTATTCCTAATCATATTATACTTATCCAAATGTTCATAAATCCTGACTCTCAGGATATTCTCCATCAACCTACCAACCACAGAGGTAAGACTCACTGGTCTATAATTTCCTGGGCTTTCTCTGAACTCTTTCTTGAATAGAGGAACAACATCTGCAACCCTCCAATCCTCCGGAACCTCTCCCGTCCTCATTGATGAGACAAAGATCATCGCCAGAGGCTCAGCAATCTCCCTCCTCGCCTCCCACTGTAGCCTGGGGTACATCTCATTCTCTCCCGGCGACTTATCCGACTTAATGCCTTCCAAAAGCTCCAGCACATCCTCTTTCATAATATCTGCACGCAGAAGTTTTTCAGTCTGCTGCAAGTCATCACTATAATCAACATGATCCTTTCCCATAGTGAATACTGAAACAAAGAATTCATTAAGTACGTCTGTTATTTCTTCCAGTCCCATACACACTTTCCCAATGTCACAATTGATAGGTCCTATTCTTTTACATCTCATCCTCTTGCTCTTCACATACCTGTAGAATGTCTTGGTGTTTTACGCAATGCTGCCCGCCAACGAACCAGAATTGTTTAGAGAGCTTAAGGTTAAAGCAACCTTAGGGGTGAGTGATCACAATTCGGATTCATTCAGAAATTTGAGAAGGAGAACCTGAAGTGAGATGAGTCAGTACTACAGTGGAGTTAGGGGGAATTACAAAGCCATGAGAAGTATTGGGCCAGAATTGATCGGAAAAGAACACTGGCAGGGGTGACGGCAGAGCAGCAATGGCAGGATTATCCGGGAGCAACTCGGAAGGCACAGGGTATATACATGCCAAAGAGGAAGAATTATTCTAAAGGAAAGGTGACAGAAACGTAGACAACAAGAGACGTCAAAGGCAGCACACAAAAGAAACAGCGGGCATATAATAGAGCCAAATTAATGGGCCGTCAGATTATTCGGAAAACTTTTAAAACTTAACAGAAGGCAACTGAAAAGGTCATTACTTATGGTAAAGGTGGAATGCGAAATTACGTCAGTCAATAAAATTAACCAGGATGCTAAAAGTTTCTTCAGATGCATAAAGTGTAAAAGAGCGGTGAGAGAGGATATCGGACCGCAGGAAAAAGATGCTGAAGCGGTAGCAATGGGGGACAAGGAAATAGCGGAAGTGAGAAGTGAGAAATTGTTTTGCGATGTTTTACATTGTGGAAGACACCGGCGGTTTGGTGGAAGTTCCAGGTGTCTGGGATCATGAAATGAGTGGTCACCTTTAGAAGTGAGAGGTTCCTAGAAACCTGAAGGTCTGAAGGGAGGCTCGCCACCTGGACCAGATGGTGACACCGCAGGTTTCTGAAAGAGGTGGCCGGAGAGATTGTGGAGGCATTCTTATCAAGAATCTCTGGGTCAGCTCTCCAGACTTCAGGAAGGGAGAGAGGCAGAAGAAAGCAACTTCTTGGCCAGATAGTCTAAACTCAGTGGTGGGGAAGTTGTTGGCGTCCATTATTAAGGATGAGATCTCAGGTTACCTGGAGACACATGGTGAAATATGCTTTAGTCAGCATGATTTCTTCAGGGGAAAATCTTGCCTGTCAAATCTGTTGGGGTTCTTTGATGAAACAACAAGCGGAAGAGTCAGAAGTGAATCGGCTGATGTTTTGTTTTGGGGAATTAGAGAGACTGCACCACTACTCAGACAGATTATGAGAATTGGCAAAGAAATGGCATCTAGAATACAGGGTCATAAAATGTAGACGAATTGAACGGGTTGACTATAAATGGAGAGAAAATACCCGCCAAATGAGAAGCAAACGGACGATGTTGCCGCCTAGTGAGATGTCAAGCTATATTGTGTTAGACAGCAGATTTCTGCAACATCCATGGACACAGGGTCTCAGACTATATTTTTCTGTGTGACTTCCATCATGTGTTTATCGTTAACATCTCGGATAAATGGTTTATATGTAGCAGTGAATCTTAATTCAGGTGCGGACAATGACGGTTTAAATGTTTGAAACACTTTCAGTTCTTCTTCATCAATAGCCACAGATTCGGCTGAGCACTGAAAGTCTCTCAGGAGATTGCCAATCATCTAGCCAATTGCTGTTAGAACTGCCACCACTGGTGTTAGCTTGTTAATACATTGATTGACAACAGTTTCACCTTCAATCCTGGGCGTGTTCTCTCTCTTGGTCTGTATTGAAGCAAGCTATGACACGTTTGTCAGTCTTACTGTATTATCGCTGTCCTCCTCACCTGACGCGCTAGGGGTCGCTGTAGTGCCCACGTCATGTCTGGACTGCAATTCCTCTGAGTTCGGATGGTGTCACTGTCTCGGGAGACTGCCCAAGTGCGGGCTGAAATAATTCGGAATTTCGGTCTGGTCCGGCGACGGTGGGGTCCGGGGGGGGGGGGGGTGCGGGGTCGGGTGTATTCTCAGGCTAGAGCTTCAAAGTGGTGTCACTATAAGCGTCACCGGCAGGACCCCGCCCCTTTGAAGTCCCTGCTTAGTTTTCTTTTCATAGTCATTCAGTTTGCTTCGGAGCTCCGCACAGTTCACTTCGATTGAATTGTAATCATAATGTTTGTCTTTCGCTCGTTCGGTGAATGCAGCGACCTGCTCTCTGGGCTCTGTACTGGCTCAATGCTGCTGGTTCTGCAGCGCGTCGTGGGCTTTTGCGCTTCTTTCCCAACCGATCAGTCTCTTCACTCGCCTCTTCATCTGCCCACTGTTGATGAAACTGACCTCACGGTCTTATCTCCAAATTACATATTCCCGGTTCTCACTCACCCTCAGGAATTCTCTGGATTTCAGCCTATTCTTAATAACCTTACAATGGCGGCATTTCTGTCTTCTGCTTTCATTAATTTTTATAAAACTGAGACGATGGTTAGACGGGGTTCTTTTTTTCAATCTTTTTCCGAAAAATATATATTCCATTTGTATGTACTACGATCAGCTTTTATTTTTCTTCAGCTTTATTAATTGTCTACATATTAATCTGTTGATGTTTTGTAACATTATACAGCTGTAGAAGATCATGTACCAATGAAAAGATTCTAAAAATGAAAATGATTTATTCAGGTGGGAGCTCTTAGTACGTTTCACAGATTTGGTTATTGTTTTAATTGGATCGTATTTTTAACTACTTTTATTACGTTTACCGCGATCTCGTAATGTTAATAGCTTGCAACCGAAGTTTAAATAACTTGTCCTGCAACCCAGAGATTCCTCGCGGGTTTCCACGTGTTCTGCCCCATCACATGTACGTGTGAGATCTATAGTGAGATCCATCGGCCAGGAAGGTGGAGTTGCAGCAGTCCCTGGAGAGCGCAGGGCATGCCGGGTCCCAGACCTGATGGTCATCCACTGCAAGCAAGGATGACCACAGTTTCGGACAACTGATCGTATCACTGGACTCGGAGCTGAGACAACCGCCAGTACTATCCAATTGTGCTCTGGACCCACAGCTTGTCGAGTTATTTATTTAAGCATAGGGCCGGGCGGCCCTTCGAGCTGCGCTGCCCAATCGCGGGACAACTTACAGCGACCAATTGACCCACCAACCGGTGGGAGGAAAGCGGCGCAGCCGCCGGGGAATGTACGTACTCCTTGCAGTTAGCGGTAGGAGTTGAAGCCGCGTTGGTTGTGTAGTAAAGAAGCTGTGAAAACCACGGATGCTCACAGGTTATTTCAAATGAGGAAGGCAATTATTACCGCCCGTATAGTTTAGGCGGGGAAATATTCCACACTATCTGTGATTCTTTCAAGTCCTTAAATTTTCACAGTCTCCCTTACTGGACCATGCCAAAGTGCATTCCAATGGCATATGATGCTTTTAATCCAAGGCTCTTTCTAATTTTTTGTAATTTTTTAAAATTGAGTTTCATCATCAAGCAAACATTTCCATAAGATGCATTTCACACATTGTACATATATATCATATAATCATATATGTCACAGATCTCCACAAAGTATTTATCTGAGGTTTACACTCATAGAAACGAGTGGAAATAAAAAACATGCAAAAGGAAAAAACAGAAAACTATGTACAAGTAAGGAGTAATCTTTTTTGTACAATATATTCATTACTGTGTGAGAATAAAATGAGGCATTATGTAGTTAAACTACTTTTCCCAGTATAAATCAAATTGTTCCAGCTTATGATTAACAGATGCTGTTATCTTCTACATTTTGTAAATGTCCATTGTAATTTCCATTCATGTATTTAAAGCTGGGCTCTCCTGTGATAACCATTTCCTAGTAAGAGTCTTCTTACCAGCCACCAACAGTATATTCATTAAATATTTATCTCTTTTCAACTATTCTTGAGGTATATACCCAAAATATATGCTCTTACTCTCTAAGGGTATTTCACATTTAAAGATGTCTTGTAGGGCATTGTGTATCCCCCTCCGATAGTCTTTGATAACAGGGCTGTCCCAAAAAATATGATACTGATTTGCATTTTGATTTCCACAATTTCTATAGCAAACAGGGAGGTTACTATCATAATGGGATTACACATTATTAAGTTTTTCCATCCGAACTCCCTCCATTTCTGTGAACTGGTACACTTCCATTTATATCTCCATGTTATTGTCCATTCATCATCAGATATAATTATCCCTCCTTCCTTCTCCCATTTTGTTTTAATGTATGAAGTAGAATGTGTGTTAACATTTGACAAACCCTTATACATACTTGAAATGATTCTACTACCGTTATCTGAATTATATGCTCTTCTAAGTAGCTCTATCAAGCATGTACAAGCCTTGGTTACATTTTTAAACTTCCTATTAACATATTGTCGCATCTGTAAATACCGATAAAAACCTTGTTTTCTAATAAATCTTTCTCTTTAAGCATTTCAAAACTGAACAGTGTTCCTTCTTTCATTATGTTGCAAAGAACTGTTATTCCTTTATCTGACCAGTCATTAAATCCAGCATCCAGTTTATTTGGCGTAAAATCCGAGTCATACGCACACCATTTAAGAATTGCAATATCTCCATCTAGATTATATTCTTTTATAGTAGTTTTCCAGATTTTAAGATTCAATTTCACCCATAGGTTTTCAATAGTATTTATATACTTCTGCAGGTTGTTATCAGACAAAATTGCTTGTATGGGGATGGCAGTACTCGCTCCTCAATCTTTTTGCATTGAGCGTCACATGACGGGTTGCACCAACATATTACAGCTCTCAACTGTGCTGCAAAATAATAATCTCTAAGAGAAGGTAGGCTCCATCCCACCTTTTCCGTTGCTAATTGCAAAGTTTTGAGACGAACCCGAGGCTTTTTGCCCTGCCAGATAGCATTCATTGAATTGATTTTAATTACTCTCTATTGGTGGGGTCTGAAAGAGATATAACAGTCTGGGCAGTATATTCATTTTAATAGACTCAGTTCTTGAACTGAGACTGAAAAAAGGAATCAGGTTCAATCAAGCCATTTCTTCCTTATTTTTTATATAAAGGCTGATAATTGCATTCTGATAATTTTGCCAAATCTTTTGGCGAAATGATGCCAAAGTATTTGAAAGACTCTGTTTGCCATGCCCAGGGATATCTACTTTCAATTTCTCTTGCTGGGCTATAGTAATATGAAAGTAATTAGGTTTTATCTATGTTGATCTTGTATCTTGATAATTGACCATATTGTACAAAGGACTGCAACAATTAGGTAAAGAGTATGTTGGTTGCCCTAGATAGATCAAAATGTCATCCGTGTAACAAGCCAATTTATGCTCTGTCCCTTTAATAGTAATTCCCCGATATCTTCATTTTGTCTGATGTATTGAGCTAATGGTTCCAGATATAACGCGAAGAGTAGCGGTGACGATGCACAACCCTGTCTCGTGCTGTTTTCTAGGGTAAGACTATTTGATAAATATCCATTGATTTTAATCCTAGCAGTAGGGTTATCATGGAGTGTCTGTATAGTTTTAACAATTGTGTCTTGGAAAACAAATCTATGTAAAACTCTGTAAAGAAAATTCTAATTAACCGAATCAAATGCTTTTCAGCGTCCACGCTTATCACTATTGCTTCGATTTTTTTTGTATGTCATCCATAAAATGAAGTGTCCTTCGTATACTGTCTTGTGTTTGACGTTGTCGGATAAAGCTTGTCTGATCGTCACGTATCAGTACGGTTAGAAACTCCTCTAATCGTTTGGCCATGATGGAGGTAAATAATCTGTAATCCGCATTAAAGTAGATATTGGACTAAATGACCTGCATTCCATTTTATTCTTGCCTTTTTTCGGTATAGCTGAGATTATCGCTTCATTCCAACTGGGTGGCATTTGTGCCTTTTTTATAGCCCAGTTCAGTGTGGGGAGTAAAACAGGAATTAACTCATTTTTAAATCCGTTGTACCACTCTGCCGTATACCCATCTGATCCTGGCGACTGGCTTAACTTAAGCCTACTAATTGCAGTTTTTAAATTCAACTTCAGTTATGTCAGCCGTCATCGTTCTATTTTGTTCTTCGCTTAAAGTGGGTAACTCTATAGAATTCAGGAAGGTGTCCATTTGGGTTATGCTTCCCTCTGGAACTCTGGAATATAGCGGTTTGTAATACCCTTCAAAAGCTTCTTGAATTTCACTTAGCTTTTTTTAAACATTTTTGTTCTTGGATCTCTAATTCTATGAATTGTATTTTCTGCTATCTTTTTTTTTTTCAGTTTCCACGCCAGTAGACTTAGATCGAATTTCATGTATTGTCTGTTTCAGAAACATTATTCTTTTCTTGATTTCTTGCACAGCCAAACTATTAATTTCATTCCTATTTTTAAAGAATTTCCACTAATGTATCCTGTGCCAAATTCAATCTGTGCTTTTTCTCTAATTCCTTCAGCCTATTTTGTAATTCCTCCGATGTTTTATTCCTTATTTTTTTCTCTTATATGGGGATATCGCTGTAATTTTCCGTCTTAAGACAGCCTTTAGAATATCCCATCAATTTAGAGGTGTAACCTCTCCATTATCATTGAACTCTAAGTAGAGACCAATTTCTCTTTTAATTTGTTTCTCAAAGTACGGATCATTGAGTAGACTTGAATTTAGTTTCTAAATAGCATTCTTTGGTTGTAGGTCAAAATCAACAGATAAATATATAGGTGCATTGTCACTTACATCTATTGTTCAAATTACACAGGTGATTATTTTGTCTTTATCTTTTCCAAATGTTATGAAAATCTATTCTGGTATATACAGAATAAGGAGCAGAATAATGAATGTAATCCCTTCTGACGGGGAAAAGGTCCCTCCATATATCAAATAAACCAACATCCTCAAAAAGTGTATTAACTTTTAGACCCGGCCCTAAATTCTAAGATCTCTCCCGCATGCGCAATCACTCGCAGCATGTCGAGAAAGGCGGCTGAGAAAATGAGACCACCGCCGAGAGATTTAATCGTCTCGCAACACTCTCCAAAACAACCTTCCCGGCATTCTCCAATGCCCCCAAAGTCGGGTTCTTTATAAATTTGTCTATTTCCATCTCTTCTGGTTTCCCGTCTGGTTACCTACGCAACCAGATCAGATAATGGACATATACCCCGAATCACTGGCTCCCTATTTGTTAAATAAATCCCGGACGAGCCCCCAATTTGTTACGTGCCCCTTAACTGGGTGTCTAACCAGCAGAGAAGGAAGTATCCGTTGGAATCTGCTGGTACTATTTTCAAATAGTGTTTATTAGTAAGATACACAAATCAATATCAATAATGCAAATATATTGATAATACACGTTAGCAAAACTAAACCTAAAATTGTGGGTATAATAATAATCAATAATAAACAAGCTCTGTCAATGTCTAGTGGATAATGAATTGTCAAATGTCAATATAAGGTTCAGTTCAGTTCACACATGCTGAGGTAGATGTTGGTCGTTGTGTTGTAATTGTTGGAGAGAGAGAGAGAGCAAGATGTAACAACTACAGGCAGGCAAACCTTCCTTTACGTTCTTGATCCGTCGATGTGTTGTGGCCATTCAGGTATCACCCCTCTGTCCTTCAGCTAGATCGTTCTCCTGTGGTGGACTCGTCACTCTGGCATGAGTGGACACACACACAAGCCCCCACCGGCCCTGCTATAAAGCTGTGGGTTAAACTGACCGATCCTTTGTTCGGTCTCCGATGCCCCACACCTTCACGTGGATTCCAACACTCAAGCAGCGCTCAATAGTTTTTCTCCTGGTGTGCCTGAGGGGTGTCTCCCCAGAACTCACTTTTATCCTTACTCACGTGGTCTCAGTTGTCCATCAATTTTGAATGACTGTGTCCATCAAACCAGCCCACTGCGGCAGTCCACTGAGGAATTTTAATGAACAGGATGGTACAAGGTGAACAACACTCTCAGAACCCGTAAGTTTTTCAGAAGTCATAATATGGTAGATCAACAAGTTCACTCCCCTGCTTTATCTCTCTTATCTGTAGCAGATGTTCCAATTTTAGCATGTTTTCTCTTACATCTCTCTCTCTCTCATTAGCAGGATAGCAACAGTAACGGTTTGTGATTCTCCAAGGGGGTGGGGTCATGGGCAACTCTGCACCCTTCTGCCCATCAGAGCTGTTCATTCTTCGTAACTCTGGCGTCCACATCTGACATAGGGAGTGTGTTTATAATCCATCTGCACCGAGTATAGGACGGGTATATTCCAGTATGACGAAATGACAAGATTGGCAGCGTCAGAGAACCTAAAATATCGTGAGAAGTGATGAATTTAGTCAATCAGGAAAAGGAAAAGTATGTAAAGCTCAGGAAGGTCAAATCAAACAGAGCCGTCGAGAATGTGTGTGAGGTCCTTAATGAGTAACTCACATCAGTATTTACCAAGGAGAAAGACAAGGAGGATAGGGAGATCAGTGCGGAGAGTACAAGTATACACAGGCATTTTGAAGTAAGGGAGGAGACAGTGTTGGGTCTCTTAGAGCGCATTAAGGCGTATACGTCTCCAGGCCCTGATGGGATATACCCCAAGTTACAAAGAGTGGCAAGTGAAGAGATTGCTGGGCCCTTGAGCAATATACTTGTGACCAGCCTAGCCACAAGCAAACTCCGGGAGAACTGGCTAGTACCTCATCTTGATCCGTCATTCAAGACGTGATACAGGGAATAATCCTGATGAACATTGAAACTGCCGAGAGACAGTCGGCTATGAACCAAGTGCTGATAAATGGGACCAGTGTAGACAGTGAGTGGATGGTCAGAACAGTTAAGGACAGCCAAAGGCTGTTCCCATGCTGTGTGATCCACCGCTCCGAACACGCTGAATTAAAGATGGTGGCACCACAAGGCATTGATTTCAAAACTCCACATCCCATTCCAATTTGAAATAAACCAGACTGAACTGAATCCCTTTGTCACCACTGCGAATATCTGTTTCTGTCAAGGTAATATACAGTTCGGACACTTCAGCTAAACAACTGGCAATTGATGAAGTTCCTGTGTCTACTTCGATTAATGTTGCTTCCTTACAGCAAAACTAACCCTCTCGCTGGGTCAGAATCAGTGATTAAACCTGTCCCAAACACTATGATTTCACCTGCATATTACTTGCAAATTGTAACTTGAACCATCTCACTGAGGGTCTGATGGAGACACAACCCCTGCCCTCAACACATGAGATCACATCTACCCTGCTTCTGTCATTTCCAATTCCCTCAGATGGTTTTCCGATTCACCCTGAAGGTTATGGTACATTCAACTCGTTCTCAGAGCTGACAAACCGTGTCTTCCCAAAGCCTCTTCCACCTCTTTCCTCCACCTCCAGGGAAGCTGCATTTCCGTAAGACCAGAAGACCTCCTTCCAATCAGGCACTGATTCATCAATGCTGGAATCTTTCCTGTGATACCATGGGCTCCTAGCTTGCTTAGCAGCCTCAAGTGTGGCACCTTGTCACAGGCCTTTCGAAAATCCAAGTACACAACATCAACGTAGTCACCTCTCTCTGTCCTGCTTGTTCTTTCTTCAAATAAAAATAGCCGAACATCCTGCTACTAATTCAATAAGCCAGCAACAACCTCCGACAAATAAGAGACCCCGTGAATTTAATGTTTCGAGTTTTTCCATCGTTCACTGATTGATGTATGTGCAAAGTAAATGCGATGTCAGGCAAATTCAGCAGCGGGAAATGGTCTCAAATGCAAATGATGGCGCTGCGATCCTGCAATTTGCTTCCAGTAAGTGAAAAATACACTGAAGGAGAAGGGCATCCATATCTTGCTGTCGACTTTGACCCGTAGTTATCTCTGGGAGATAGCAATCTCGCCACAGTCTCTCCCCATTGCTCATTACCCGAAGTTTACAACTGCGGGCAACTGTTAAAGATGGATTTTAAATTGGCCAACTTAAAATCAGTGCAAGCCCAGGCTAAGGGGGCACAATTAAATCTGTAGAAAGGGAATGTCCGCTGATCAAAAGAGAACATTATTCCAAATGCATAATATTCCATCAAAGTGAAGAGCGCCCTTGCTTCTGCTCACTCTGTGCAATAAACCCACAGCGATCTTTGCCCTGAGCTGTCGCTGGAGTTTATAATCTGACAATAAACTGCTCCCAAGGTGAACAATAACTCAAAGCGACGGCACCAGCCGAACGGAACCAGGATGCGGGTTATGATTCCTCTCTGGAGGTGGTAAAATGTCGCGCACTGAAGTATTAATTCTAGTTCGGACCACAAGTTTGAAAGACTCATTCAAGCAAGGTGAGTCTTTGTGTGGTTTAACACAAGCGTTGTGGAACAAGGTGTAGCGTTACATGCTGAATAGACTGAAGTTCAGGTTTATGAGCGTGTTATCAACTGAACATTGCTCAGGGTGTGTTCACTTACTGTTAGTGACATAAAATTCAGATACTCGGATTCACTGAAACCAGACCCAGGAGTCCAGCAGCAGGTAGGAACAGGGACTGTATTCGGGAATGTTAAGGTGTTTTAATAATCCTACTTGTAACGGCAGTACTTCTAATATTTCTACCATATCGATATTACCATTGAAATCGCGCGGCTTTACGGATCTGCGATCTCGATTATTCTGCATGTGTTTTTTCAGCGAAGACGAGGTAGATCTGACGGTAATATTTATATAAAAAATAATGTGATAATTCTTACTGGCCGTAGACCAAAATAGCAAATACTACACTCAGTGGGCGCTTTACCATGTACCTCCTGTACCTAATAATGTGGCCACTGAGTGCATGTCCTGGAGCATCTGCTGCTGTCACCCGTTCTCTTCAATGCTGACCTCTACTCTGTGTTCTCTGGAACACGATAAAGACGGGGAGTTGATTGCATTCGCTGTCATTTAGATGAATGTGAGGAGATTTCATCCGCTGGTGGTTACATAAATGAATTAAGCTGATGCTGGAGACGTCGAACATCACCTGGATTCCGAACAGGAATGTGGGGAACATGTTTGCTGCTGTAAGGGGAAACTGTTTCTTTTCCCACTGAGGTGGAACTAGTGTCACTTTTCCTCAAAGGAAAAGAGAAGAAGAGTTTTCTGTCAATGTGGTTAATTCGGCAGCTCACAGATCCTTGACAGGCAACGGAGTGAAGTGTTGCAGCCGGTCGCAGGGATGTGTCACTGAGATCATGGTCCAGTGTGATCATAGAGAATGGCGGAACAGGACTGAGGGGACGAATGTCCTGTTACTACATCAATAGACCAGTAGCACATTCTGACAAATAAGAGACCCAGTGTATTTAACAATTGATGTTTTTCCTTCGATCTCAGACGAGGAACGGTAGATGTATTTGTAAAATAAGTCCAATGCCTGCCAAATTGGCCGGCGGGATATGATCATAATTTCATATAATTCTACTTTGCCATGGTAACTTGTTTCCAGTAAGTGAGCAATAATCTGAAGGAGAAGGGCGTTCTTATCTCGCTGTTGACTTTGACCGGTTGTTATCTCTGGGAGATGGTTATCTCGGTACAGTTGCTCCACAATCGGCCCATTACTGTAATGGACCAACTGTGGACTTCTGTTAAAACTGGTTCTTTCTGAACAGGCTGACCTTCAAGTCAGCTCCAGGCAGCTGGGGCAGACTTAGGGAATGTCCTGTGTTCAAAAATAAACCAAATATAAAAATGACTCCAAACGCATAATATTTTACAATCCCCCTTCCTTCTGCTCTCTCTGTGCAATAAACCCACAGCGATCTTTGTCCTGAGCTGTACCTGGAGTTTATAACCCGACAATAAACTGCTCCCAAGGCGAACAATAAATCAAAGGGACGACACCAACAGAACCGAACCAGGATACGGGTAGTGCCTGGAGCAGATCAAATTTTTGAGAGGAATGTAATCATTGCATCGGGCAGTGAAGTCGTACTTTTGGCTCGAGCCACATGTTAGAAACGAGTTTTTGCGTTTTTCACGGCAAGCGTTGTGGAGCGAGGTGCGGTGTTACATGCTGAATAGACTGAAGTTCAGGTTTATGAGCGTGTTATCGACTGAACATTGCTCAGGGTGTGTTCACTTACTGTTAGGGACAGAAAATTCAGATGCTCGGATTCACAGAAACCAGACTCAGGAGTCCAGCACCAGGTGAGAACAGGGACTGTACTGGGCTGTGTTATGGTGTTTCAATAAGCCCACTTGTCACGGCAAGTATTTCTAGTTTTTCTACCGTATCAATACCATCAGTTGTTGTTCCAGGGGAAGCTGAAACAGGTGAAGACAGATGAGGTTATTTTTATGAGGTGGAACAATTTTCAATGGAAATGAGGAGCAGAGTTTTGTTTTTTCCATGTTTTAACTTCCGCAGGGCAGAGATTCTGGACAGGCAAGGGAGTGAAGTGTTACAGGCGGTCGCAGGGACGTGTCTCTGAGTTCTTAGTCCAGCTGTGATCATAGAGAATGGCGGAACAGGATGAGGGAGTGAATGTCCTTTTACTAATTCCACACTCTATGTGGTGTAACTTGTGTGTGTTTGGAATTCTCTTCCTCAAAGGAAACGAGAAGCAGGGATTATTTTCAGTGAGCTTAATTCCGCAGCAGAGAGATTCTTGACAGGCAAGGGAGAGTGATGTTGCAGACTGTCGCAGGGATGAGTCGCTGAGATCACAGTCCCCTGTGATCATAGAGAATGACGGAACAGGACTGAGGGGGCGAATGCCCTGTCACTAATTCAACATACCAGCAGCACACTCTGACAGAGAAGAAACGCAGTGAAATTAATGTTTTTACCCATCGTCCTCTGACGAGGAACGGTACAAGCTCTTGTAAAATAAACGCGAAGCTGGTGGATGTATGTGCGAAGTAAACGGGTTGCCAGACAAATTCGCCAGCGAGATATGATGATAATTTCATTTGATTGCTACTCTGATGTGGTAACTTGTTCCCAGTAAGTGAGCAATAAGCTGAAGGAGAAGGCCGTCCATATCTCGCTGTTGACTTTGACCGGTAGTTATCTCTGGGAGATGGTTATCTCGGGACAGCTGCTCTCCAGTCGGCCCATTACTGCAATGGTCCAACTGCGGACAACTGTTAAAGATGGCTCGTTATAAACGGGGTGACCTTGAAGTCTGCTCCAGGCAGAGGGGGCACAGTTAAATCTGGAGAAAAGGAATGCCTACTGTTCATGAGGGAACATTATTCCAAATACATAATATTCCATCAGAGTTGAGAGCGCCCTTCCTTCTGCTGTCTCAGTGCAATAAACCCACAGTGATCTTTGCCCTGAGCTGTCGCTGGAGTTTATAATCTGACAATAAACTGGTCCTAACTGGTACAATAAATTGAAGTGACGACGCCAACCCAACCGGACCAGGATGCGGGTTGTGATTCCTCTCCAGAGCAGATCAAGTGTTCTGGAGAGAGGAAATTACTGCCCCGCTTGCACTGTAGTATTAATTCTGGTTAAAAGTGACATTGTTCATGGAAATAAAGCTTTTATGTGGTTTAACACAACCATTGTGGAACAAGGTGTGGCGTTACATGCTGAATAGACTGAAGTTCAGGTTTATGAGCGTGTTATCAACTGAACATTGCTCAGGGTGTGTTCACGTACTTGCAGGGACATAAACCTCAGATGTTCGGATTCGCTGGAAACAGAATCAGGAGTCCAGCACCAGGTAAGGACAGGTTCAGATGGGAAATGCTATGGTGCTTTATTACGCCCACTGGTCGCCCAGACAAGGAGGATAGGGAGACCAGTGCGGAGAGTACAAGTATACACAGGCATTTTAACGTAAGGGAGGAGACAGTCTTGGGTCTCTTAGAGTGCATTAAGACGTAAAAGTCTGCAGGCCCTGATGGGATATACCACTCGTTACAGAGAGAGGCAAGTGAAGAGATTGCTGGGGCCTTGACCAATATACTTGTGACCAGCCTAGCCACAAGCAAACTCCGGGAGAACTGGCTAGTACTTCATATTGATCCGTCATTCAAGACGTGATCCAGGGAATAATCCTGATGAACATTGAAACTGCCGAGATACAGTCGGATATGAGCCAAGTACTGATCAATGGGACCAGTGTAGACAGTGAGTGGATGGTCAGAACAGGTAAGGCCGGCCAAAGGCTGTTCCCGTGCTGTGTGACCCCCCACTCCGAACACGCTGAATTAAAGATGGTGGCACCACAAGGCATTGATTTCAAAACTCCACACACCTCTCCAACGTGAAATAAACCAGACTGAATCCCTTTGTCACCACTGCGAATATCTGTTTCTGTCAAGGTAACATACAGATTGGACACGTCTGCTAAACAACTGGCAATTGACGACGTTCCTTTGCCTTCATCGATTAATGTTGCTTCCTTGCAGCAAAACTAACCCTCTGACTGAGTCAGAATCAGTGATTTAAACCTGTCCCAAAATTCAGATGTTCAGACCTGGAGTCCAGCACCAGGTCTGGACAGGGTCATAGTGGAAATGCTATGGTGCTTTATTACGCCCACTGGTCGCCCTCGCAATGCTATTGTTTCTGTCAGTTCAATATTGTCCTTAGGGTTGCGTGGATTAACGAATATGTGTGTTTTATTCTGTTTGTGTGTTTTTTGTTTTTACAAATACTTTATATATCTGGCAGTGATATTTAGGATATAAATTCCTATAATAAATCTCACTGACAGTTGATAAAAGTATGGAAGTCTACACTCAGGGGGCCAGCTTTTATGTACCCCTGTTCCTAATGATGTGACACTGAGTGAATGCTCGGGTTTACTGCGGCTGCACCCCGTCCACATTCTATGTTCGGTGCTCAGTGACGCTCTCTTGCACTCCGCTGTTGGAGTGCGTGGTTATTTGAGTTCTTGCCGCTTTCCTGTCGGATTTAATCAGTCTTCCCAATCTCACTGAGTTCTCCCATTAACACGGCCTTTAGAACCGCTGTTCACTGGAGTTTCCTTTGGTTTGATTCCGGACCATTCTCAGTAAACCAAGAGATTTATACTTGAGAATCTAAGCTGCTGATCAGTTTCCGTAACACTCAGACCTCCCGGTCTGGCACCAGCGATCATTCCCCGGTCAACGTCACTTACATCACATTTATTTCCTCTTCAGATGTTTGGCCTGAATAACAACTGAACCCGTTGACCGTATCTGCATGTGTTTGTGCTTTGAGTTGCAAGCAGATGATTAAGAGATTCGCATTAATGAGCTGGTATACTCTTGTACCTACCGAAGAGGCCATTTAGTGCATTTCCCATTTAGGCAAACCCTCACCCATCTCGAATATGAACACGGATGAGATCAGGGCCTGATGGTTGACGATTTGCATGTTTCTAACAACAGGCTGTCTCAGGCAAGGCAGTGGACAAAACACAATTATAAGGTGGGGATAATCTGGAGAGAGAGAGACCCGTCACTGTTCCCTCTAAACTGCGCGTCTGCATAACCAAAATGCTCCCGCGAACGGAGCCTTTGTTGTAGCGCAGATGGAATTAAACACTGTCGGATAAACGTTTATGAAACCTGATTTTTTTTTTCTTTTTGTACTGCATTTTTATCCTATACTTTATTTAGTAATTAAAATCAAAAGAATGTTTGTTTTTTTCTCGTCTGTCTTCATCCTAAAATATTCATAGATGAATTTTACAAAAGAGGACACAACAACGATGCTGTGCTTTTTTCAGGCTGTGTGAAAATTCCCGGCTCAGAGCAATGGTTAATCCACGCAGCTGCAAAAATAGTAATTAGAGGGAACATTGGAGACGAAGCATGTTGCATTCTATGCATATTAATCACTATTGAATATTGTACATTATCGTGCTTTCTGTTATAGAGGAGATGTTAAAAGTCAATAGAGTGGACAAAACAGTTTCACCGGGAACCTCTCTGGTATCCAGGAAATAATAATGAATAACGCAAGAAAAATTATTAATCATTTCGCCTTGCCCGTGGGAGCGTACTGTGAGGCAATGTTGCTCAGCTGCTTAACAATATAGAACTAATTCTGAGCAGCGAACAACTAGACGGTCAATTTACTATAAATTCAAGAGCTTTTCGTTTTCGTCTCTCGAAATATGACTATTAATGCCCCGATAATCACTTTTACTACATTTTCAGAACACTGTGTGTAGTACAACCCCCATTATAGGTATGAGCAAGGATGAGATCTGGGCCAAATTGCGCAATTAAGCTTTCAACATATCACGCATCATCCTGGATAATCCCAGTTCTGATACTGGGTCTTCCACAGATGCAATCTGCTGTACCGAGTTTCCAGCACTTTATAAGAGGACGCAGGAATATGGCATTGGGGCGAAAAAAAATCAACCATGATTGAATGATGGAGGAGACTCGATGGACTGAATCACTTCATTCTGCTCTGATATCTTATCATGACTGAATGATGAGTCCTTCGTATCCCGTATCAGGATTTGTGACGTGTGAGGGACAATTAATGATTTGTTCAATGAGATCTTTTTATTTGTCTTCAGCGTTTAAATTTCTGTGAGATTCGCTTTTGAAAAAAATGAGCAGAAATATCGTTTCTCCTTTGTATTGTTAATGTGCTTCATTCTCTGGTTAAAGTTAGACCTGCGGTGAGAGATTTATTGGAAGAAAAGCCCACAGCTGGAAAGAAGCCACGACTGAGAACGAGGGAACAGCGACAAGTGAACCAGCCCGAGGACTGAGAGTACCAACTGAAGAGAAAAAGAGTTTTCATTGATTCAGTCAGGAGAAAGTCTGGTGAGTCTCATTCACTCGAACACTGGTCCTGTAAATATTACATATCTTTACAAAGGAAGGTACGAAATAGGTGGAATGCCTTGGTCAGACCAAGTTGCAATCACTCCAGGTCTGGTAATGTGCTTTCAGAAGCCCAGCTCTTTACAGTCACTCACATTCTCTGAGTGTTTGCTCATTTGAAGGTGCTGCATCTTCTGAAGAAGCTTTTGGTTAGTTCTGATGTTTCCTTGTTACATTATAATCATCTTAAAATGCGTTGACAATTTCCTCCCTTGATAAGAAGTCCCACGTGTGTCGAGTTGTAGTGATTGTAGAAATGTGGAATTACCATGAACTGCAGCAACATGCCTTTGATCCCATTGGCTATTGCAATCTGCAGTGATATACCGACCCTCGAATACATCGTCGCGTAGGCCTCTGCTGAGAACAGACCATTTATAAAGCAAAATATCCCAACACTGACTTTTATTCAGTCCTAACTAGCACATGGCAAACCATAATTTCCCTTGACATACCTTGGCCTCATCAAGTACATTTCTGGTAATTACATTGTCAGAACCTGTGAAGGTGACATTAAGCAGAGGTGGAAATTCAAAGTTATGTTCCCATGGATGTTGTGCATGGGACTTCAGTAAAGCCTTTGACAAGGTGTCACATGGCAGCTTGGTCTCGATGATCAGGTCCCATGCTGTCCGGAGAGAGCAAATTGGATGTATTCTAAATTAGCTTCAAGGTAGCAAGCAAAGAGTGGTGGTTGAAAATTTCTCCTCGCCATGGAGGCGAGTAATTAGCGGTGTGCCGTGGGGCTACAAGTTGGGACCTTTGATATTCGTTATTTTGTAGCAATAATTTGGATGCGGTTGCACAAGGATTACTTGACGGGTAAGTTCGCAGAATGCACAACGTTAGTAGTTGCTGTTCACAGAGAAGATTATCGTAGCATCTCGGGGATCTAAATGGACAGGGTCTGGTAAAGAGATTGCAAACCCAATCTGATCAGCAGTGGATTCATGCTGATGTTGGGGATCATGTGGAGGAAACAACCAGAGGAAGTGGATGAGGCAGGTGCAGTTCCATAATTCAAAAAGCATTTGGGGTGTGTAGATGGAGTGAAAAGGCCAGAAGGGAGATGGCCCCATCACAGGAAATTGTGACCATCTCAGTGGGCACTGTGGTTGTCATTGTCTCATTGGGCTGAACATTCTGAATTTGCATTTTATTGCTCTGTGACTCTGTCAGTAGATGCGCCAGGTATCAGTGAACAGGTATGGTGTGGAAGTGGTTACCAACAGGGAATGTTTGGTCTCCATGCCAAATGCTACAGGGGATGGAAATACTGTCATATTTGCAAAGTAGTCGTACTCTCTGACTCACTGTCTGCTTGTTGTGAAATTTAGAACCTCACCAGCAGGTGGAGCTGTCCTGCAGAGCGACCAAAGTGTGAACAAGACGACGACAATCAACAATCGCCAGTCAGACTCAGAATGGACAAAGGTATGATTACCGGGATCTTTGAATTAAACTTTTATCGCGTTTGTACACAATAATTCAGATGAAAAAACTGACAAAGGTGTTAACAGTGCATAGAAGAGTTTCATCCAGCAGTGTCATTTATCCCACTGGTAAAGCGGCCTTGAGTAATTGATCAACCCAACAGTTCCAGCGCAGGGACCTGACACCAGTGATGGTCGAATCACTCCGCTCATCATACAAAGCTTCAGCTGAGTGAAAGGAGCAGGGACTCCTGAATCAGGTGGTCGTGAGTGAAACAGAGACAGGAATGTGACAGTGATCTTGTGATTTATGTCCATGTTCAGGGTCAGGGTCCATTTCACCTCCAGACAGGCCCTGATATGTAAGACATCCTTAACTTTCACATAAAATTCAGAAGCAGATGATAGGAGCATTTCCGGGATTTCAGAGATTCTATGATGACACAGCATTTCAGGTTTTGGAAGGAAAGCTACCAACTCCCCCGTGGTTTTTCTTTCCTGCTCCGCAAAGGAGGAGGGGTGTCACCGAAATCTGTTTTCTGTAGCGGAGCGGAGATCATTGCCGGTGCTGGGAATGGCTGAGGATCAGGAGGCAGCTCATTGTAGATACATTTGTGATCTGCTTCGGAGTTTTAACACCCCAGTGAATGTCTGGGCTGTGGAGAAATGGTGAACCTGAGTTTCTAAATATTTCCCTCTTGATATGATCTTCTACCTGAATTTAAATTCCCAGGATCTTGGCTGGGAAATCCGGCATAACCAATGACCAAATGTCTGTGTCACCTGTAGACATTGTGATTGTGCTCAAATCTGAGATTCCAGCTGGAATGAAAACGATGCTCCAGCCTGGAAACGGGTCCTTCGGCCCATATAATTCATGCTGATCTAAATGTCCCATTTTCCTGCAGTTTTCCCAAACTTCCCTCGTAAACTTCTTCTCCCCTTTTTCCTGCCCACATTCTCTCAATTTTGTAATTTTGTTTGTGTTTGCGGCCTCTTCCGGATGCATGTAATTTATACCCATCAGCTACCACGTGAAAAAATGCCCCTTTGGTCCCTTTTAAATCTCTGCCCTCGAGCCTCAGACTTCCTTACCCGGGCAAAAAGACTGTGACCATCTACCCTATCTGCACCCCTGATTACTGTATGTGTGTGTGTGTGTGTGTGTGTGTGTGTGTGTGTGGTGTGTGTGTGTGTGTGTGTGTGTGTGTGTGTGTGTGTGTGTGTGTGTGTGTGTGTGTGTGTGTGTGTGTGTGTGTGTGTGTGTGTGTGTGTGTGTGTGTGTGTGTGTGTGTGTGTGTAAGATCACCCTTCAAGCTCCTGAGCTCCAGGGCAAGCTGTCCCAGCCCAACCATATAACACAAAAAACAACACCCTAGCCCAGTACCGTAGTGTTCATTCTTCACTTCACACTTTCCAGCTTCATCACCTCCATCCTATAGATTAGCAACTGCAACTACACACAAAGCTCTATAACCAAGACTTTACCAGTGACATGCATAGTTGTTACATGATGATCAGCAGGTGGGGGATAACATGGGAACCAGGGGAGAGGACAGCATAGATCGCAAGGGAATATACAGCCTGCGACCCAGGGGACCAGAGGACGTGTGTCTCAAGGGAATGGTCAGTCGGTGACCAAGGGGACTCCAGTCCCCTTGTCCAGTCTCCAGCTCCTCGTGTGACAAAGCAACTGGAGAATGTGTGATCCAGCAGACTGGACCATGTGTAATCCCGTTGCTGGTCTTTGTGTGACACAGACTACTGGACAGTTAGTGACCGAGGGAGATTTTAGCTTGTGGAAGATAATCACAGTGATATTTCCCAGTATCACCGGACACCGGTGCATTATGATCCCGTGGTCACCCGTGTGTTCAACTGCTGTGATTAGTATTACTGCGCTTGCCGTGCTATTTTACTGGGAGTAAATGTGTCCAGTCACCGGCTTATCGTGATGGTCACCTGACAGGATGTACGGGTCACATTAACCAGCAGAGTTCCACTCCAAATCTGGTCAGCCAGAGTCTCGGCTCCATTGCAAACTGAATCAGTTTTGCTCAGATCTAAATCATACTTGTATAACCTGCAATTCATCACTTATTTCAGGTGCGAAATGGAAACGAGCAGGGAAAAGACTGAAGAGGATTTTAACAGGCAGATCATCGAGGGAAGATGATCTGGACACGGGAAGCAAGGTACCAAAGCAGAGTCAGATTGAGAGCGGTGTCCCAATGGAATGCGGTACGGCCGCAGAGGAGGAGGAGCAAATTCAGCCCAGAGACAGTGACGTCAGAGACACAGATCCGGACCCTGGAACCGGCAAAAGTGAGGCGACTGCCTGTCAGCTCGGAAGCTCATTGAACACAGAACTGTCAAGTCCCCAAGAACGAGCGGGTGAGTGAAATATGAGGGTGATGTGCTCACAGAATGCGGCAGGGTGGAGGGCAAAGGTGAGGTCTTGTTGGAGGGTTGGTCGGAGGAGAGGGAAAATGTGTGGGTGTGGTACATGTGGTGCACTGGGCAGCCATTACCCCACTACAGGAAATGTACTACCTGCTCTGAGGATTTCCAGGATGTGAATTGGAGGAAATGCAGCTGTCCAGATGAGGAGAGTGTTTCCGGGATGTGTATCAGGGGAAATGTATTCGCCAGGATGGAGAGAGTATCTCTGGGAAGCGAATATTACCAACAGTCCCAACATTTATGCCCATCCAAATTTAAATAGGTGAATGGGTCGGATGGGGGATGGACTGGTTTATATTAAATGTGGTTCTTCTATTACGTAATGCCTAGAACATTGTTGGTTAGGCTTTAAGGCAAGTGTTAGATTCAAGTCAAGTCAAGTCACTTTTTTATTGCCATTTCGACCATTACTGCTGATACAGTACATAGTAAAAATGAGTCGTTTTTCAGGACCATGGTGTTACATGACACATTACACAAATTAGACTGAACTACGTAAAAAACAACACAGAGGAAAAGAAACACACACACAACAACTACACTAAACTACACACCAATCTAGGACTACATAAAGTGCACAAAACAGTGCAGACATTATATACGTGACAATAGGGCAATAAGGTGTCAGTCCAGGCGCTGGGTATTGTGGATTCTGATAGCTTGGGGGAAGAAACTGTTACGTAGTCTGGCCGGGAGAGCCCGAATGCTTCGGTGCATGTTCCCAGCTGGCAGGAGGGAGAAGAGATTGTATGAGGGGTGCATGGATCCTTTATAATGCTGCTGGCTTTACGGATGCAGCGTGTGGCGTAAGTGTCCGTGATGGCGGGAAGAGAGACCTCGATGGTCTTCTCAGCTGGCTTCACTATATGCTACAGGGTCTTGCGGTCTGAGATGGTGCAATTTCCGAACCAGGCAGTGGTGCAGCTGCTCAGGATGCTCTCAATACAACCCCTGTAGAATGTGATGAGGATGGGGGGTGGGAGATGGACTTTCCTCAGCATTCGCAGAAAGTGGAGACGCTGCTGGGCTTTCTTTTCTGTGGAGCTGGTGTTGTGGGACCAGTTGAGATTCTCAGCTAGATGTACACCAAGAAATTAGTTTTGTTCACAGTCAGAGACAGGCTGCTGGCTCTGCACCAGTCCGTTAGCTGCTGCACCTCCTCTCTGTAAGCTGACTTGTCGTTCTTGCTGTGTGTTGCAGCACAGTCGTGGGTCAGCAGAGTGAACAGCAGTGGTCTGTGCACACAGCCAGAGGGAGACTCCGTGCTCAGTGTGATGGTGTTGGAGATGGAGAATTAATCCAATTTTGTATCTGTAGGCAGGTTCAAGACATGGTTTTTTGTTGAGTTGGGTGAGAACGGTGGAGACGAGGGATATCTGAGTTCACGCCTACATTTACCTTTTTATATTCACAGAGCCAGAGTTTACAATCTCCGACCTCCTGGCAGAGGGGGAGGAATATCGACTGTACCAACTGACAAAGTTCTACAGGGACAGACTCAAACAAGCAATTGAAGAAAAGGTTGAGAGACTCGGTTTGATGTTGACAAAGGAGGGACATTTCAGTAGAGAAGAAAATGAGGTGAGTGCAGTTCGTGTATTGTCACTGATCTGCTGGTATCAGGGGGAATTGTGATCAACATTAATCTCCTGCACGTTTTAGGAGATCGACCTGGGAATGGAGACATTGAGCTCTGTCTTGTCTCTCGCAGATCTGGTTTCAGTTTTTAAGGTGGGGAGCACTGGGAACTGCAGGTTTAGCATCACCTTTTCCTGTATCACCTGCTGTATTTATCAGTGTGAAGTAAGAGCAGTGGCTGCATATCTGGACTTCCAAAAGTCATTCAGTCTGAAACTAATTTCAAAACTTGGCTGAACCGTCGGGTAGCTTCACCTCATCTCATTAATCCAGGATGAGTATTAATCTGTCAATTGGGCCAACCGGCTTCACTGCGGTACCTGAGGGAGGGAAACCAGCTAACCACAGCTTGTCTTGGTTCCGTGAGTTCCCAAACAATGTGTGGCTGACTTGTCATAGTCACAGCAAATTACAGTGCAGAAACAGGCCTTTGGCCCATCTATTGCATGGCAGACTACAGAATCTACTTATTCCCATTGACCTGTACCGGGCCATGGCGCTCTATACGCTCATTATGCAAGTATCTATTCAGAATTCTCTTCACCACTTGCACTACTTGCCCTGCTAGCCAGTTTTGCACTCTCACCACCCTCTGAGTAAACCGGTTTCACCTTTGTACCCTTTGAACTTTTCACCTTTCACCCTTTAGCGATCACCTCTTGTTGTAGTACCTCTTTACCTCAGTACAAAATGCCTGCTTGCATTTATCCGATCTATATCCCAATGTAATTGTGTACACTTCTATCAAATCTCCGCTCAATCTTGCATGTTCCAACGAATAAAGTCCTAATCAGTTCACTCTTTTCTTATAACTTAGGTTTTCCAGTCCAGGTAAGATCCTTGTAATGTTTTTTTCTGAACTCTTTCAAACTTATTTCCATCTGTCTCTCCATAGGCCTCTCCAACGTCTTATACAACATCATATCGTACACGATATTTTCATTTACCAAGGTTAATGCGCTAAGAAACTTTCTTTCAGAGCCTAGCAACATTTGCTGCCACTTTTAATGACTTATGTTCCTGTATTCCCAGATCACTTTGTTCTACCGGTCTCTCAGTAAGATCTACACTGATTGGTCCATCAGCCTGCATTAAGTTGCATCTTCCCCTTTTAAGCGCATTCTTCAGTTGGTCCAGACCTCACTGCAAGGTCGTGTAGTCTTCCTCTTTGTCCACTGCACCTTCCAAATGTTGGAGTCAACAGCAAATTTGCTGATGCTGTTAACCGTAATTTCAACCAGATCATTGATATAGATGACAAACAACAACAGGCACAGCACCGATCCCCGTGTCACTGCACGAGATACAGGCACCAATCAGAAATGCAACAATCTATAGTGTCTAATCCAGTTTACTACTTTATCTTGAATGCTAAGCAACTGAATCTTCTAGACCGACCTCCTATACGGGACCTTGACAAATACCGTGCTGACGTCCATGTAGACAATATCCACAAGCTTGCCTGCATCAACTTTCTTGTTAACTTCCACGAAAAACTCTGAGATTGATTGGATGTGAAAGATCACGCACAAAGCTGATATCGTACGACCACAAACATCAACAGTTTGATCTAAAAGTGCAGAAGAAAGCACAAAACATAAATCTGCTGACTGGCTGATATCTCATGATCCCAAAAAATCAACAGGTTGTCCTGAAAGGGAAGGGGCAAACAAAAAATAAATCTGCTAACTTGCTGAATATCTGACTAATGAGAGACAGGGACACACCATTTCAGCTCCTTGGAGCTCACAAACAGTGATTGTCTTGTCCTAGATCTGACCTATTCAGCCATGAGTGGTATTAGAAAATCAAGTGTGTTGCACCCGTGAGGAACTCTGTTCCCGTTGGGATTCATTGGCGCTGTTTGTAATGAATCACACAGGCATTATCCAAAGGCAAGATGGGTAATCTGTAAATATGATGCCGATCTATAAATTCGTCATCTGGAGACGTCTGCTTTACTGGTTAAATTTCTTTCACAACGGTAACTCCTCAGACCTGGTAGTAGTGAAACTGAGGGATTATTTTACAGTGCAGTGGACCATCAGGGAATTATGCAGATTTGTTACATAATTGTTGTCCATTCATCGTGTTATGGAAAACCTTTCCAATTCCCTACTGGTAACTGTTCTAGGAGATCATCCATTCAAATCCGGGACAGAGAACATAGAACATAGAACAGTACAGCACGGTACAGGCCCTTCGGCCCACAACGTTGTGCTTACCCTTAAACGCTGCCTCTCTTATTTCTCAGAGCAATGTCCTAAGCCCATCCATATTCAGTTACCTTAATTCCAGCATAGGTGTATGTTGCTTGAAGACTATTCAAAGTTTAATTCATAATTTTTCAGTTAATCAGGAAGCCCATGCCTGCGTTCAGGAAGTCATTACCATTTTACAGTATGAGTGCCAGGCAGTAACCATCTCCATTATAAGATAGCCGCACTGACATTTCTTAATCTTATTTTGTCTTTACACATCATGAGACCATAAGAGCACAATTGTCCATTAGGCCCATCGATTCTGCTCCGCCATTACATCATGGGGATTTACTATCCCCCTCAACCCCATTCTCCTGCCTTCGCCCAGTGAACTTTTCTGATCACTAGTCAAGAAGATATCAACCTCTGTTTTAAATATACTCAATGACCTATTCTCCGCAGCTGTCACTGCCAATGAATTCTACAGATTCACTACTCCTCAGCTAAATAATCTCCTCATCTCTGCTCTAAATGGACGTCCCTCTAATCTGAGGCTGTTCCGTCCGGTTCTAGACTCCCCCACTTAGAAGCATCATCTCCACGTCCTCTCAATGCCTTTTGATATTCCACAGGTTGCAACTAGATTCCCCCTCATACTCCCACACTCCAGCCACTACAGGTGCATCCAGGATCCATTCCCATCAAAATCTAGTTTAATATCACAGGTTCTGTTCGGTTAGATTCCTCTCTGGATTTTTCACAACGCCATCACATATTTTCTCTGATCAGGGGATCAAAATATGCAGGTGCGGTCTGGCCAGTGCTTGTGCTTATATTCTGATCCTCTCGAAATGAATACTGGCATTGTATTTGTCTTTCCTAACACAGACTCAACCTGCACGGAATCCTGCACCAGGTCTCCAGAGACCCTTTACAACTCCGATTTCTGAATTTTCTCCCAGATTCAAAAATAGTCTACTTCTTCATTATTTCTGCTAAAGTATATGGCCACGTACCTCACAATACCACATTCCAATTGCCACTGATATGTCCATTTTTTCATCGGTCTATGTGGGACACCTGGTCAAAGGTCCTCGGGAAGTCCAAGTAAACAACTTGCACTGACTCTCTGTTGTCGACCCAGCATGCTGTTCTCTGAAAAAATTCCAACAGTTCTGTCAGGCATGATTCCCTTCCATGGATGTTGGCCTTTTTCTTATCATGTGCGTCCGAATACCCCAAAACCTTATCCTCAATTATCAGCTGCTGACATCTTCCCAAACGCTGATCAGACTAACTGGCCTATAGTTTAAAAATGATCTGTCCTCCGGAACCATTCCAAAATCTAGTGATTCTTGAGCGATCATTACTAATGTCTCCACAATCTCTTCAGCCTCCTCTTTCAGAAGCAATCGGGTGAGTTCATCTGGACTCATCTATCTTCAGAACTTTCAGCTTTCCGATCGACTTCTCCGCAATAATTGCAAATACACTCACTTCTGCCACCGGACATTCTCAAATATCTGGCACGTTCTAGTGTTTTTACAATGAGGACTGACGCAAAATGCTGACCAATATCTTCCGGCATTTCCTTGTCCCCTGACAGTACCTCTCCACTGTCATTTTCTGTGGTCCAATATCCACTCTCCTCTCTTTCAATCTTCATATATCAGACGTACATTTTGGTAAGCTATCTTACATTATTCTCTCGCCTGCCTTCCTATTTCATATTTTCTCTATTTACGGTTTTTGAATTACCTTCTGTTGATTTGTAAAAACATCCCAGTCCTCCAGCTTTCTGCTATATTTTGTAATACTCTGTGCCCTCACCTTTGCTTTTGTGCTGCTTTGACTACCTCGTCAGCCACGGTTGATCATCCTCCCTTTAGAATAATTCTTCATCATTGTGATTGTTTGTCCTCCGAGAAACTTCAGCCATTCCTGCTCTGCCATTGTCCCTGTTAGTGTCATTTTCGAATTTATTAATGCCCAGCTCCGCTCTCATGCCTAGGTAATTCATTTATTCTACTGTAGCACTGATACCTCTAACTTTACCTTCTCCCTTTCAACCTGCTGGCTGAGTTTTTCTATTTTATGATCACTGCCTCTTAAGGGTTTATTCAGTTGAAGCTTCCTAATCAAATCTGGTTCAATACACAACACAGAATCCAGATCTGCCTTTCCTGTAGTGGGCTCAACCATAAGCTTCTCTCAGAAGCCATCTCATAGGCATTCTATACATTCCTTCACTTGGGATTCAGTACCGACCTGATTTTCCAAAGCTACCTGGATATTGAAACTCCCCGTGACAATTTTAGCATTGACCTTTTTCCATGCCACTCCTCTCCCCCGTTGTAATTTGTAGCCCACATCCTGGCTACTGTTAACATGCCTGTATATAATTTCCTTCAGGGTCACTTTACTCACGCAGTTTCTTAACATCCAAATCATCTAATCCGACCTCACCTCTTTCTCAGGACTTCTCATTTTTAATGACAGCAGTTTCGACCCAACACTTTCACCTACCTGCGTATCCTTTCGATTCAATATTTATCCTTGGATTTAACCATCCAACTATAAACTTTTGTCAGCCATGATTCAGTGATGCCCGCCATCCATTTGATTTTGCTCTCTCTCTCTCCCCTCTCTTCCGTTCTTGTTGTCACATCTTGTTGATGTAATGCTGCACATTGACAGATCAAGGAAATTAATCACATCGCATCTACTGCAGAGTGTCAGTAAATCCTTATTCTTACACACTATTGATTTAGAATTTCCTTCAGTTACTGTTTCTCTGTTAATGACTGAACCCAGAGAGGATGAGGCAGCAGCCCAGTGACTGCATCTGTTCTGAAGCTACTGGGGCCATGAACAGATACTTTCCTGCACATTCTCCATGTCTGTCTGTCTGCTCCACAGTAAGTCCATTGTTTCCTTTTGTAGAAAGTCACTGAGCTGATAGAGAAGGGAAACCGGGCAGAGAGTTCCAGACTCTTCCTCAGTCTGGTGAATGGCAAAGGCTCCCGGGCCCGGAGGGCGATGTGGGAATCCTTTCTGATGTGGAGGACTGAGTTACCGAAGTTGGACAGAATACTGAGGGAAATACAGGAACTCGGTATGTTAAAACCACGCACTGAACACAAAGGCACAATGAGATAAACAATTTAGTTATTTTAATTATTTCAGCTCTGTTTCAATGGATTCATTTTTATATTTAAACAGGTCCTGATCCACAGGAATACATGAACATCGCCCAAGGTTTATCTGAATTACCCACTCAGCTGATAGGTGAGTGATCAAATGCACAGTTTAAACCACATCTCAAGTGTTAGTCTGTGACTTGGTAAAACCTGGGAATCAAAATTCGCCATTAATCATTCTGCGCTATCTGGATTCAAGTAACAATTCAAAGAATCTCTCTTGCAACTTGAATATTCTACATTGTATTTTTCTATTAATCCAGCTGTTGGTTCTGATGAAGCCTTCACTCCAAGTCCTAACGCTCTGGGAATCCCCGCACACCCTTGGGAGACTCCTTGACCCAGTCAAGGTGACTTTTCTATCTTCAGACCTTTCATCTTCCAAGCCCCTTTTCCTCTGTAATAGCACTACATGCAATTCTGTTCGCTGATGTTCTTTACCTTTTGGAATTCTGCCAGTGACTTGCACAGAGTTTGTCTGGCATTTCCTTTTCACCCGTTACTGCAACTACAACAGCAGTTTCTAGTGGTCCGATATCGACCCTCTCCCTTTTTTCACTATTTATATATCTGGGAAAGAAAAAAGTATATACATTGGTATCCTTTCTTATATTATTGACCATTTCCTTGCATTTCCTGCACATTCATGTATAACTAGGAGCATCTATCACACAGTTACCTCCGACATGACCCTAGTCACTACACTCTAGACACTAGAATACTACAGCACGGTACAGGCTCTTCCGCCCTGGATGTTGTGCCGACCCACGTATTCCTTTAAAAAGAGTACTAAACCCACACTACCCCGTGACCCTCTATTTTTCTTTCATTCATGTGCCTGTCCAAGAGGTTCTTAAATACCCTTAATGTTTTAGCTTCCACCACCATCCCTGGCAAGTTGTTCCAGGCACCCACAAACCTTTGTAAAAAACTTACCCCTGATGTCTCCCCTAAACTTCCCTCCATTAACTTTGTACATACGCCCTCTAGTGTTTGCTGTTGGTGACCTGGGAAACAGGTACTAGCAATCCACCCTATCTATGCCTCTTATTAGTTTTTTAGACCTCTATCAAGTGCTCTCTCATCCTTCTGCGCTCCAAAGAGAAAAGTCCCAGCTCTGCTAACCTTGCTTCACATGACTTGTTCTCCAAACCAGGCAACATCCTGGTAAATCTCCTCTGCACCCTCTCCATAGCTTCCACATCCTTCCTATAATGAGGTGACTGGAATTGAACACAATACTCTAAGTGCGGTCTCACCAGAGAGTTGTAGATCTGCAACTTTGCCTCTCCACACTTGAACTCAATCTGCCTATTAATGAAGCTTAGCATCCCATCGCCCTTCTTAACTATCCTATCAATCCGTGCAGCGACCTTAAGGGATGTATGGATTTGAACACCAAGCTCCCTCTGTTCATCCACACTCTTAAGTAACCAACGATTAAACTTGTACTCAGCATTCTGGTTTGTCCTTCCAAAATGCATCACCTCACACTTATCCGGATTGAACCCCATCTGCCACTTTTCTGCCCAAATCTGCACCGTCTGTATCCTCTTGTAACCTTCGACAACCTATAGCTCCATCCACAACTCCTCCAATCTTCATGTCATCCACAAATTTACTCACCCATTCTTCCTCCTCTACATCCAGGTCATTTATAAAAATCACAAATAGCAGGGGCTCCAGGACAGATCCCTGCGGCACTCCACTAGTCACAGACCTCCAGGCAGAATACTTTCCTTCCACTACTACCCTCTGCTTTTTTCCTGTAAGCCAATTATTTATCCAAACAGCCAAGGTTCCACCTATCCCGTGCCTCATGACTTTCTGGATGAGTCTCTCGTGAGTGTCTCCATGTCGACCACATTTACTACCGTACCTTCATCAATTGCTTTTTGTTACCTCTTCAAAAAACTCAATTAGCCTCGTGAGGCACGACCTTCCCTTCACAAAGCCATGTTGACTCAGACAGTAAATTCCAGGCACCACAACTATGTTAAAAAACTACCCACAATTGCTGTAAATTTACCCCATCTCACCTTAACCAAATGCCCTCTGGTACCAGACACCAGTCATATGTAAAAATAAAACAACAAAATATAGGCTGTCGACCAAACTCTCATCTCTCAAACTTGTACACCTCTGTCAGATCTCTATTTTAACTCCAGAATAAACAAACCAAGTTTATCGAACTTCTTCTTGTAGCACATGTCACCGACTCCAGGCAAGATCCTGATGAACCTGTTCTTCACCCTCTCCAATCCTTCCAAGAGCTGGACAATCAGAAGTGAACACAAGACTCCAGATGTTCACTAAAACCATAAGACCTAGTAGCAGAACTAAGCCATTCGGCTCAGTGAATTTACTCTTCAATTCCTCTCTACCCCATTTTCCCAGTAAACGTTGACATTCTTCATAATCAGGAACATATCGAGCTGCATGTTAAATATATTCAATCAAGTGTCTCACTCAGCCGTCTATGACAATAACTTCACAGATTCACCACCCGGCTGCCAAGAAATTTCTCCCAGTTTGTGTCCCCGGCAGCCAGGACAATTCCCCACAGTTCTCAAGCATGTTAATATTCTGTATGAGCCTCCCATGTGGAACTTTGTCAAACACTCTACCAATATACAAGTAGACAAAATCTATGTGTAACTGCATCCATCACCTTTGTCACCTCCTGGAGGAACTCAATCAAGCTGGCAAGACACAAACCCGAACCAAAGCCTTGCTGCTGAACCCCAAACCACCTCATACATCCTCTCTGTCATACTCCCATGGGGGAGAACATATAAAAGGCTGAAGGTATATACCACCAGCCTCAAAGACAGCTTTTTTCTGCATTTATAAGACTGCTAAATGGTCACCTACTATGTTATTATTGGCTCTCAACAATAATAAGACAATTTTATATCTAAAATGATAGCATCGTACATCTCATAACTAATAACAACTCAGATAACAACTTCGATAATCACAATATACTCACAGGAGAGCAGACAGAATACCGTTTGGGTTTGAACAACAGAACAGATTATGTAATTCTATTTCAAACACTGTGGAAAGCAGAAAACTTACAGTGTTATATTGTCAATAAAAAAAACACATCTGATTCTGTTCCTCGTGTGTTTAAGAGAAGTTCCAAATATATATAAAATTCATACAATGCTTGTGAAATTTCTAGAACTGATGAAGCATTCGCGTAAAATAATCGTCCTATTAACAACCACAGAGGAACAACGACAACTAACAAAATAAATGGAGGGGTTTTCCAGAGCGACTCACTAAGCCCACTGTGGTTTTGTCTGGTTTTAAGCCCACTCATAATTTACTGAAACAGACAAAAATCAGGTATCTAATCAGAAAAAAATACAAATTTTACCTTGACACAGCTATACATTGAGGATTTGAAATTATTTGCTCTTGCATCAGTAAAGCTGAAACAAACATTTCAAATACTGGAACTAATTTCCAAATATATAAGCATGAACTTTAGACTAGGAAAGTACAGAACATGATTAAACATAAAGAAAGGTGCAATAGAGCCGGTAGAATATCAAACAGAGCATCAGGATGCAATGCAACAGAATATGAAACGGATATTTAGGATATCAATAAGCAAAGAAAATAGATCATCGTGTGATAAAGGAAAACCTTCTAACAAAATTTACTTCAAGGCTGAAGAAAATCTGAATTTACTGCTTGGCTGAACAAACTTTGAATTTACATCAAGGATCAAGAAAATCTGCCAAACAGAGCTGAACAGTAAAAATATAATGAAGGTAGTAAACACTCACTGTGCCCATATTGATGTGTAATTTTGGTAAATTATCCTGCTCTGAAACAAATCTGGAAAATATACAAAAAAATAAGAACTTAAGTAGCAATTTCTGGAAAACACCATGTGCACTGGAGCGCACTCAGATTGATATGAAGGAGGACAGTATGAGGATGATGAATAACAGATCTAAAAAAATGAGACAGCAGCCAGATAAAAATTTTCAGGATCAGGGTTAATATCATGGACACATGTCGTGAAAGTTGTTTTTCTGCGCCATCAGCACGATTACAGTAAAGTGTGTGCAGTGAGTCTGTATTTATGTACACAATTGTGGAAATAGAATTGTATCAGCGTGAATTAATCAGTCTGATGCTCTGGTGGAAGAAGCTGTCCCGGAGCCTGTTGGTCCTGGCTATTAAGCTGTGGTACCATTTCCCGAATGGTAGCAGCTGGAACAGTTTGTGCCTGGTGAGACTTGGGTCCAGAATGATCCTTCGGGCCCTTTTTACCCCGTCCGAAATGACCTTAGTAGTAGGAGGTTCACATCTACAGATGCACTGGGCTGTCCGCACCACTCTCTGCAGAGTACTGCAATTGAGAGAAGTACAGTTCCCATATCAGGCAGTGATGCAGCCAGTCAGGATACACAAAATGGTGCCCCTATAGAAAATCGTTTGCATTTAGGGGCCCATCCCAACGTCCTCAACCATCTCACCGAACTGTTTTTCTGTTTTTTTTTTGTTCATACGAAAGAATATGCCAGGCAGGATGTCGGAATGCTCCTCTTGCAGGATGTGGGAAGTCAGGGAGACCTCCAGTGTTCCTGACAATGATCCCTGCAAGAAGTGCATCCAGCTGCAGCTCCTAACATAGCGCTTTAGGGAACTGGAGCAGGAGCTGGATGACCTCCGGATCATTCGGGAGACTGAGCAGGTTATAGATAGTAGCTTCCAGGAGGTAGTTACACCTAAGGAACAGGGCACAGGTAATTGGATTACCGTCAGTTGAGTGAAGGGGGAAGGGCAGTTAATGCAGGGTTCTTTTGTGGCCATTCCACTCCAAAATATGTATACCAATTTGGATACCGTTGGGGGGCGGAGGGAGGATGGCTTACCTGGGACAAGCTGCGGCAGCCGGATCTCTGGCACTGAGTCTGGTTCTGCAGTGCAGAACGGAGGGAGGAGGAAGAGGAGAGCGGTAGTGATAGGGGACTCCAGAGTCAGGGGTACAGACTGGAGATACTGTGGTTGTGACAGAGACTCCCGGATGGTTTGTTGCCTCCAGGGTGCCATGGTCAGGGATATCTCTGATCGCGTGCATAGCATTCTGAGGTGGGAGGGTGATCAGCCAGATGTCGTGGTACACATCGGTACCAATGACATAGGTAGAAAGAGTCAGGATGTCCTGAAGAGTGAGGACAGAGAGCTTGGTAGGAAATTGAAAAACAGGAGATAGAGGGTAGTAATCTTCGGATTGCTGCCTGTGCCACGTGCCAGTGAGGGTAAGAGTGCGATGCTCTGGCAGATGAACACGTGGCTGAGAAACTGGTGTAGGGGGCAGGGTTTCAGATTTCTAGATCATCGGGACCTCTTCAGGGGCAGGTGGGACCTGTACAAGAGAGACGGGTTACACATGAACTACAAGGACACCAATATACTTGCAGGGAGGTTTGCTAGTTTTATTGGGGAGGGTTTAAACTAGATGGGAACCAGAGTGCCAGAGTCGATAGTGGAACGGGGGTAAAAATAAATGATGTTGGTAGTTCATGCAAGGTCACAAATAGCAAGGTTGTGTGTGTTGGTAATAATCTTCTGAGGTGTGTATATTTTAAAGCGTGGAGTGTTGTGGAAAAGGCAGATGAGCTGAGGGCCTGGATTGACACATGGAGTTATGACATCATAGCCATTACTGAACCTTGGCTACAGGAGGGGCAGGACTGGCAGCTCAGTGTTCCAGGGTTCTGATGTTTCAGACGTGATAGAGACAGAGGGGTGAAGGGTGGGTGGTGGGAAAATATTACAGCAGTGCTTCGGCAGGACAGATTAGATGGCTTGTCTACTGAGGCCATATGGGTGGAGTTGAGAAACAGGAAGGTATGACCACATTAATAGGGTTGTATTATGGACTACCCAATAGTCAGAGAGAATTGGAGGAGCAAATCTGCAGAGAGATAACAGACAACTGCAGGAGACAGAAATTTTAATTTTCCACACAAGTATTGGGACTCCCATACTGTTAAACGTCTAGATGGGTTAGAGTTTGTAAAATGTGTTCAGGAACGTTTTCTAAAACAATATATAGATGTACCAACGAGGGAAGATGCAATATTAGATCTCCTATTAGGAAATGGGTTAGGGCAGGTGACGGAAGTGTGCGTAGGGGAGCACATTCGTTCCAGTGATCATAACGTCATTAGTTTCAACTTGATCATGGATAAAGATAGATCTGGTCCTCGGCTTGACGTTCTAAACCTGAAAAGGGCCAAATTTGAAGAAATGAGAAGGGATCTAAAAATCGTAGATTGGGACAGGTTGTGATTGTGATTGGTAAGTGGGAGACCTTCAAAGGAGAAATTTTGAGAGTGCAGAGTTTGTATGTTCCTGTCAGGGTTGAAGACAAAATGAATAAGAATAAGGAGCCTTGGCTATCGAGGGATATTGGAACTGTGATAAAGAAGAAGAGAGATGTATAACATGTATAGGCAACAAGGAGGAAATAAGATGCTTGAGGAGTATAAAAAGAGTAAGAAAATACTTAAAAAAGAAATCAGGAGGGCTAAAAGAGGACATGAGGTTTCTTTGGCAGTCAGGGTGAACGATAATTTTAAGAACTACAGGTATGTTAAGAGCAAAAGGATAATAAGACATAAAATTGATCCTCTTGAAGATCAGAGTGGTCGGCTATGTATGGAACCAAAAGAAATGGGAGAGATGTTAAATGGGTTTTTTGCATCTGTATTTACTAAGGAAAATGGAATGGAGTCTATGGAAACAAGGCAAACAAGTAGGGAGGTTATGGAACTTATACAGATTAAATAAGAGGAGGTGCTTGCGGCAAATCAGAGTAGATAAATCCGCATGACCTGATGTCGATATCCACGGATCGAGTGCCAGAGGATTGGAGGATAGCTCATGTAGTTCCGTTGTTTAAAAAAGGCTCAAAAAGTAAGCCGTGAAATTATAGGCTGCTAAGTTTGACATCGGTAGTAGGTAAATTAATGGAAGGAATACTAAGAGATAGGGTCTCCAGGTATTTGGATAGACAGGGACTTATTAGAAAAAGTCAGTATGGCCTTGTGCGTGGTAGATCATGGTTAACCAATCTATTAGAGTTTTTCGAGGAAGTTACCAGGAAAGTGGATGAAGGGAAGGCAGTGGATGTTGTATACATGGACTTCAGTAAAGCCTTTGATAAGGTCCCGCATGGGAGGTTAGTTAGGAAGATTCAGTCGCTAGATATACATGGAGAGGTAGTAAATTGGATTAAACATTGGCTCAATGGAAGAAGCCAGAGAGTGGTAGTGGTGGATTGCTACTCTGAGTGGAGGCCTGAGACTAGTGATGTGCCATGGGGATCAGTGCTTGGTCCAGTTATTTGTCATCTATCTCAATGATCTGGATGAGAATGTGGCAAATTGGATCAGCAAATTTGCTGATGATACAAAGATTGGAGGTGTAGTGGACGATGAGGAAGGTTTTCAAAGCTTGCAGAGGGATTTGGACCAGTTGGAGGAATTGACTGGAAAACCGCAGATGGAGTTTAATGCGGACAAGTGTGAGGTATTGCACTTCGGAAGCTCAAACCAAGTTAGAACATACAAGATAAATGGTAGGACACTGAGGAGGGCAGTAGAACAGAGGGATCTGGGAGTATAGATACATAATTCCCTAAAAGTGGCGTCACAAGTAGATAGGGTCATAAAGAGAGCTTTATAAATCATAAAACATAAATCAAAGTACTGAGTATAAGAGTTGGAATGTAATGGTGAGGTTGTATAAGACATTGGTGAGACCGAATGTGGAGTAATGTATGCAGTTTTGGTCACCTAATTACAGGAAAGATATTAATAATGTTGAAAGAGTGCGGAGAAGGTTTACAAAGATGTTGCCGGGACTTGAGAAACAGAGTTACAGGGAAAGTTTGAATAGGTTAGGACTTTATTCCCTGGCATGTAGGAGAATGGGAGGTGATTTGATAGAGGTGTATAAAATTATGATGGGTACAGATAGAGAGAATACAAGCTGACTTTTTCCACTGAGGCTAGGGGAGAAAAGAAATCAGAGGTCATGGGTTAAGGGTGAAAGGGGAAACATTTAAAGGGAACATTAAGGGGGGAGCTGCTTCACACAGAGAGTGGTGGGAGTGTGGAATGAGCTGTCAGATGGAGTGGTGAATACGGGATCACTTTGACATTTAAGGAAAACCTGGACAGGTATATGGATGAGAGGGGTCTGGAGAGATATCGTCCAGGTGCAGGTCAGTGGGACTAGGCAGAAAAATGGTTCGGCACAGCCAAGAAGGACCAAAATGCCTGTTTCTGTGCTGTAATGTTCTATGGTTCTATCTGAGGTGAAAGAGGTGCTGTTGTGCCCTTTTTCACCACACAGTTGATGTGTACAGACCACGTGAGGTCCTCAGTGATGTGAATGCCGAGGAACTTGAAGCTGTTCACTCTCTCAAACCCAGATCCATTGATGTCAATAGGGGTTGGCCCGTCTTCATTCCTCTTGTCTTTGAAACATTGCATCCAGCTCCTTTGTTTTTGCGACATTGAGGGAGAAGTTGTTTTCTTGTCAACACTGTGTCGGGGTGATGACTTCTTCTGTGTAGGCTGCCTCGTTATTATTTGAGATTTGGCCAATAAATATAGTATCCTCAGCAAATTTAAATAGCAGATTGGAGCTGTGGGTAGCGACACAGTCATGCGCATACAGAGAGTAAAGGAGGGAGCTTAGGACACAGCCCTGAGGGGCTCCTGTGTTGAGGGTCAGAGGGGCAGAGGTGAGGGAGCCCACTCTTACCACTTGCCGGTGATCTGACAGGAAGTCCAGGACCCAGCTGCACAAGGCAGGGTGAAGGCCGAGGTCTCTGAGCTTCTTGTCAAGCCTGGAGGGAATGATGGTATTGAATGCTGAACTGTAGTCTAATAACATCATTCTCACACAAGCATCCCTCTTCTCCAGATGTTTAAGGAGGTGTGCAGAGCAGTGGCTGTTGTGTCATCTGTTGATCGGTTGTGTCGGTAGGTGAATTGTAGGGGGTCCAGTGTGGGTGGTAACAAGCTGCAGATGCAGTCGTTGACCAGTCTCTCAAAGCATTTGCTTATTATTGAGGTGAGTGCGACAGGACGCCAGACGTTCAGACATGTTGCCTTAGTTGTTTTAGGTACAGGAACAATGGTGGATGATTTGAAGCAGGAGGGAACTCTACACTAGGAGAGGGTGAGATTAAAAATATCCGTAAATACACCTGCCAGTTGTGCCGCGCGCATCCTGAGTACCCGCCCTGGGACGCCGTCCGGTCCCGCAGGCTTGCGACTGCCCACTCGTTGGAAACACCTGCGAACTTCAGCCTCAGAGATGACCAATGTGCAGGTCGCTTTGTCGGCTCTCCCCGGGGTCTCAGTGTTGGCGATATCGAACCGAGCGTAAAGAGACTTAGATCCTCTGGGAGACAGGCAGCGATGTTGGCAGCTCCACTGCACTTAGCTCTGAAGTCTGCATTGGGGTGCAGAGCTTGCCATAAGCTGTGTGTGTTGTTGGTGGAGAGCTGTGCCTGAATACGATCTCTGTATTGTCGTTTCGCTGCCTGGATGACTTTACACAGATCGGAGCTGAATTTCGTGAGCTCCTGCTGATCACCGGCAATGTAAGCAGTCGGTCACACGGCAAGTGCTGTTCACACGGAACTGTTGATACAAATTTTGTGGTTTGGGAAGTCCTGACCGATTTCTGAAGGAAATCATCTCCCCTCTGTGACAATAACACACAACCGGGGGATGTTGTTATTACACAGCTGTGATAATAACAGCCGGGAACTCCCTTGGCAGCCAGAAAGGTTTACACAACAGCACCAGGTACTCCAGATCTGGGGAACAAAAGGGTTTGAGGGCATGGACATTCCGGGGTTCCACCAAGCATTACTGATCATGAAGCATACCTTAAATCCTGTTCTCTTCCCAAATAGGGTGTGTGTGTGTGTGTGTGTGTGTGTGTCTGTGTGTGTGTGTGTGTGTGTGTGTGTGTGTGTGTGTGTGTCTGTGTGTGTGAGGGGGCGGGGGGTGGTGGTGGTACTGGATGACGACACGATTGTTGGTGACGGTAGGGGCCAATTCCGAATCTGTGGACTCGGGAGCAGTTGGGCCAGAGGGACAGCTGGGATGCAGGCGCTTGGGTAGTTGGAATCTTCTTGTATCCCCTCTTCTTTTCAGCAGTCGCCCTTCTGGGTTCCTCAAAATTCTTGGCTTTTCCGTGGATCAGCGGCTGTCACTCGTTGACCTCCATATTTACCTGAGGGAGCCTCTGCTTAATTTGGCCCTTGTACCTCCTGCGCGGGGCACCACGATCTCTCTTGCCCTGAGAGAGTTCTCCGTAGTGTACTGCTTTCGGTAACCTGGAGTTGTCCATGCGAGACATGTGGCCTGTCAGACGGTGGATCTGGCTGAGCAGCGAAGTGGCTTCAGGGCCTGGAAGTTGAACATATATAGCTGTGCATGTCTGTGTGATTATATGAAATATTAAACTAAATAAGTAGTGCAGAAATAGAAATTTAAAAAGAGATTAGTGAGGCAGTATCGATGGGTTCAATGTCCATTCGGAAGCTGCATGGTAGAGGAGAAGTTGCTCCTGAATCGTTGAGTGTGCACCTTACTCCGTTCCTCGTGAACCAGACGGTGATGCAGACAGTTACAATGCTCTGCAAGTTACACCTGTAGAAATATTCAAGTGATGTTGAAAACTCCTGATGAAATATTGCCACTGTTGTGCCTTCTCTGTAGCTGTATCGATATATTGGGTCCAGGTTAGATACTCGGAGATATTGACAGCCAGGAATTTGGAATTGCTCACTCTTTCCACATCAGATCCCTCTGTGAGGACTGGTGTGTCGTGCTCCCTCATCTTGCCTTTTCTGAAATCCACAAATAGCTCCATTGACATAGATGTCGACAAGGAAGTGTCGAGCTCCTGTCTCAGAGTTGGAGACTTCTTCCCAGAAACAGAAGGGATCATTGTAGCAATACAGGACAAGGTTGTTGACACATGTAGTTATCAATAATACAGAATAAACGACTAATAGGTCCAAGACGATATATGCTGAAAATTATAAGAGAAACTACAAACAATCCGACTTTAAGTTCAACTGAATCTCATTACTTGCACAAGCAAATAAAATGGCGAACAACATTCACAAAAACATTGCTTAAACTACAACTGATGAAAAACCCCATAATTTACTAAATATACAAGCCTCTTCCACTTTTGGAGTTAGAGTCCTTCATATCATACTGCATCCGAACATTATTTCAGATAGGATAATATATGATCTGTGTTCGGATGTAATTTTACAGGATAAACAAGCAAAAGCAACCTTTTAAATATATATAGCCATTCCAAACACACATAACTTACAGAAATGAATTAGTAAAAAAAAATACCAGAAATATATTGAATTGAAAGGGCAAAATGAAAGACTATGGAACACGAACAGGGTATTATTTATCCCAATGGTAATATCGATAACTGGTATCATCCTAAAGGCTTTACAGAATAGTATTAATAAATTAGGCCCACACGGCGATACTTGTGTAAATCTTCGAAAACCCATAACACTATACACCACGAGAATAGTCTGAAATCTCCTATCAATTGAGACATGTGTGTGCTTGGCTATGCCTGTACCTCAAGTTTTACCAGTTTAGGCTAAGATAATAATAATAATAATAATAATAATAATAATAATAATAATAATAATAATAATAATAATAATAATGACTTATTTATAAAGCACCTTTCATCCAGACGATGCCGTTCAAACTGCATCACAACGGGATAAAGTGCAAACTAGAAAACAAAAGACAGAATGTGTCAGTCCTAATATACACCTCAGACTTCTGCACAGTACTGTAGTTTAAGCTGTTGAATTCTACAGTTTAGGAACATAGTCCCAAATAAACTCAACGCTGACCTCCCAATGATCCTTTGGCCTTCTACCTTATCGTCTGCCTGCACTGCATTTTCTCGGCAACTGAAACACTGTTTCCCTGAACTATTCTGTTCCAATTTGCCTTGTACAACCTCATTGCACCGATGTGATGTAATGATCTATTTGGATCGCATGCAGAAAAGTTTTCCATTTTACAGTGGTGCATGTCACAATAATAAACCAATTTACCGATTCATTGTAAATAATACATCGCCCCTCGGTTGCTTAAGATTGTTATAACCGGGGGGGAGGGGGGTGACAGTGCGGATGAGCTGCCACGAACTATTAAATGCTCCCAGTGGCGAGTAGCCTCTGTCCAGCTCCTGGCCTTCACGTGCGGTTTAGCCACTAATCCCGGTGGAAGAGTTTCTTCTGACAGGCGAAGAGGCAGAGGTGGGTTACTGGTGCCTTACAACCAGTCACTTTGGGCAGATGGGGCTTGTTGGCTGTGATTGACAGCTCACCCAGGAACAAGAAAACTCTGATCTCAAAACTCCACTGCCTTGTAACTGTAACCCCTCATGGGGAAGAGTTTGGGAGTAAACCCAGTGGGAAAGCCTGGAGCTGGAGTCCCTGAGTCAGTGTTAAATGGTGTTCAACGCAGACTGGCATCTCCTGCGACACCTCTGGTGCCAAGCTGTGTCAGTCTCTGCCGTTCCTTTGTGTACATCAGATGCATGGATAGAGGGAGCTTGCTACATCGGCAGAAGCTTCCTCTCCATATCGGAGTGTCCCGGCTTGCAGGGGCAGGACATCCATGGTCGACTCTGACAGGCAGAGGCCTCCTAAGACAGCGCCCCACACCCCCACAGCAAGACTGATGAGTAGCAGTTGCCAACACTTCACCACCCTCTCCCACAGACACGATGTACATCACTGAGACAGACCCTTGTGGCTTCTTCCATTAACAGAGATTCCATCTTTCCACCAATCCTCCATCACTGCGATTGAAAACTACCCATTTTCATCTCTGTCATTCCGATGGGTTATCGATCCACAACTTCACTGTGATTCTCCCACAGACGCTGCCCGACTTGAGTATTTCCCGCGTATTCTGCTCCTGTTTTGATGCAAGAGCAGTGGACACCTGTGACTCCCCAGTGTGCAGCCTTGCCAAAATGCACAGTGTCCTGCTCTCCATAGTTCCACACCAGATCAACATTAACATCGTCTGTTAATGAGTCAAACAATGCTTTAAATATAGTGAAATGTTGTTGTAATGGGAGGTGCAGTCAGGATTGCAATAGGATATTCAAGATTCAAAAACTTTATTGTCATTCCAACCGTACATCAGCTCTACAGGGTAGAATGAGACAGCGGTTCCCAGGAGCAGTGCAATCATAACATAACAAACGCAACACTAAATAATAAACACAACAATAAAAAATAAAACACAACAGCCACATGTTGCTTTAAATCAAGTTATAAGTGTCCGGTGCAAGTTAAAAGTGTCCAAAGCAGAGTCAGATAGAGCAGCTATTTAGCAGTCTGACTGCCTGTGGGAGGAAGCTGTTTAGTAGCCTTGTGGTTTTAGTTTTGATGCTCCTGTAACGCTTACCTGATGGCAGAAGAACAAACAGTTCATGGAGAGGGTGTGAGGGGTTGTTAATGATGCTCCGCGTCTTCTGGAGGCATCGACGTTGAAAGAGGTCTTGGAAGAAGGTAGGGAGACCCCAACAACCTTCTCTGCTCCCCTAACCACCCCCTGCAAGGCTTTTTTGTCGGCAGCACTGCAGCTGGAGTACCAGGTTGTGATGCAAAAGGTCAGCACACTCTCAACCACGCCTCTGTAGAATGTAGTTAAGATGTTAGTGGGGAGTGATGCTTGTTTAAGCTTCCTCAGAAAGTGCAATCAGGGGAATGTTCACCTTCACAAATAACTAGAACCAGAACATGAGGACTGGACAATTTCAGGGACATCCACTGCTGTCAATTCTGTGCCTGCAAACAGAATTTTACTTTCTGTTCTAATATCCAAGGAAGCATTGAATTTATTCATGTAATCTCAAACACTGAATGCTGAAATACCGTTATAAAGTTCTTTGTCACATGAGCCGTTTAACGTTTTGAATATGTTCTCTGTTCCCATGGAAGATGTCCAACAGAAACACAAGGAGACTCTGCGGACTCGAACTGAAACACTGAGAGTGAACACGATCCTGATGACGGAGAAGGTGAAGGTTTTCCAGCTGGCTGATCGATACGCTGAGCTCACGGTCATTTCTACTGTTCGAGATCGGACACTGGTGGAACATGAGCTGCTGGTAAGAGGCAGAGACCATGAGGAATATAGAGAGAAACAACTCTGCAGACAGCTGGAAAAAATCCGTACTGATCAGTTATTCCAGAGCAGCTTTTCCCGGAGTAAATCCAAATCTGGGAGTTCAGCAGCAGTGGCCGGAGTCCCGGGGATCGGGAAAACAACGATGGTACAAAAGATTGTTTATGACTGGGCCATGGGGAAAATATACCAACAGTTCCAGTTTGTCTTCAGTTTCAAATTCCGAGATTTAAACAGTATTGACTGTCGAATAAACCTGAAGGAACTGATTCTGGATCAGTATCCTTACTTTGGGAATATCCTGAGAGAAGTCTGGAAGAACCCAGAGGGATTACTGTTTATATTCGATGGTTTAGATGAATTCAAACACAAAATCGATTTTGCGGACAGTCGGAGAGATACAGAACCAAAGCACCAGTGCCCAGATCCCGAGTGGTGGTGTGAAGTGTCGGACATTGTGTACAGTTTAATCCAGGGCAAGCTGCTCCCAGGGTGTTCAGTGCTGGTGACCACTCGCCCCACTGCGTTACATTTATTGGAAAAGGCGGATATCAGTGTCCGGGCTGAAATCCTGGGATTTGTTGGTGAGGAACGGAAGGAATATTTCATCAGACATTTTGAAGATCAGACGGTGGCGGAAGCTGTTTTCAATTATGTGAAGGAGAACGAGATCCTGTACACCATGAGCTACAACCCCTCCTACTGCTGGATCCTCGCTCTGGCACTGGGCCCCTTCTTCACACAAAGAGTCAGGGACCCACAGCGAGTTCCCAAGACCATCACCCAACTGTACTCCTACTATATTTATAACATCCTGAAAAACCACGGCCGTGAGATTGAGGGACCCCGTGATGTGTTACTCAGGGTTGGTCAGATGGCCTTCAGAGGAGTGTCCGGGAAGAAGATTGTGTTTACAGATGGAGATTTGATCAAGTACAATCTTCAGCCTTCCCAGTTCCTGTCCGGGTTCCTGATGGAGCTTTTGGAGAGAGAGGATTCTGCCCAGAGCGTGGTGTACACATTCCCACACCTCACCATCCAAGAGTTTGTAGCTGCAGTCGCACAATTCCTGAATCCACATCCCGGGGATATCCTGAAATTCCTCACTGAAGCCCACAACACGACAGATGGGCGATTTGAGATATTTCTCCGTTTTGTTGCTGGTCTCTCCTCTCCAATGACAGCTCGGGGCCTGGTGGAGTTTCTGGGTCCATTTCCTCATGAAACAACCTGCCGGGTGATTGACTGGGTGAAGGAGGAGGTTAAACGTCAGATTGGAAACACAGGGATAACAGCTGGTAAAAGGAGCCTCCTGAACACATTGCACTACCTGTTTGAGTCTCAGAATCGTGGACTGGCTCAGGAAACACTGGGATCTGTGGAAACACTTTCATTCAGTGGAATGACACTGACCCCGATTGACTGTGCGGTCCTGTCTCATGCCATCGGACTCTGTGATACAATAAAACACCTCGACCTGGGGAACTGCCGCATTGAGTGTGAGGGAATCCAGCGGCTGGGACCCGGGCTGCACAAGTGCCAGGAGTTGAGGTAACTTGATTTATCTCTCACTCGGAACTGTGAAACTGTTCTATTGTGTCATTTCAATGTAAAGAGATTTGGGTTAAACTGTGATAAATCAGATTGTGAAGAATTGTGACAAATGCCCAGGGGATCGGTCAGCAATTCCCCAAGGACAGGAGGGTTCTGTGGTTCCTTGTGAAGGGATGTTGGAGACTTCATCAGATCAGTGAACAACGGCCATTGGTTTAATGGTAGTAAATCACAGGAATGGCCGTGTTTCCTGCTGCCTGTGACACGACCATTGACAATGTTCCTTCTCACTGTTACTGACACCCAGACCGACACTGACTGCAGGAGGTGGGTCAGAGATTCACACCCCCTTCCCGGTGAGGGACAAGAGGCCGTCTGCAGACTGTCCCAGTGAGAAGGAAAGAAATACCATTGTGAGATTGCCCTCCCCTGCCCTTTCCTGTTTGTGACTTTGCTCACTACCAGATACACAGAGAGCGAGGCCGCATCTCCTCTGGGTCTCTGTTCAGACCCAACACACGCGTACAAAAATTCCCCTTCCTCCTTTCGGATCTCTCTTCCAATCCCCCTTCCTCCTGTGGGATCTCTCAGCCTCATCCCCCTTCCTCCTCTCAGATCTCTTTTCCCCATCCCCCATCCTCCTATGGGTTCTCTCTTCCCCATCCCCTTTCCACCTCTAGGTTCTCTCTTCCCCATCCCCCTTCCACCTCTAGGTTCTCTCTTCCCCATCCCCTTCCCTCCAGTGGTATCCCTTCCCATTCCTATTTCATCCTGTGGGATCTATCTTCCACATCCCCCTTCCTCCTGTCAGATCTCTCTTCCCCATCCCCCTTCCTCCTGAAGGTTCTCTCTTCCCCATTCCCTTCCCTCCAGTGGTATCCCTTCCCATTCCGCTTTCCTCCTGTGGGATCTATCTTTCCCATCCCCTGACCTCCTGTCGGATCTCTCTACCCCATCCCCCTTCCTCCTGTGGGATCTCACTTCCACATCCGCCTTCCACTTGTGGGATCTCACTTCTCCATCCCCCTTCCACCTGTGGGATCTCTCTTCCCCATCCCCCTTCTTCCTGTGGCAACTGACCTCCCCATATTCCTTCATAGAATCGTAAAATCATAGAACACTACAGCATAGAAAACAAGCCATTCGGCCCTTCTGCTCTGTGCCAAAACTTTATTCCGCTAGTCCCATTGACCTGCACCCAGTCCATCGCCCTCCAGACCTCTCCCATCCATGCATCTATCAGATTTATTCTTAAAACCTAACAGTGTGTCCACATTTTCCACATCAGATGGCAGCTCGTTCCACACTCTCACAACTCTCTGAGTGAGGACGTTCCCCCTAAACCTTTCCCCTTTCACCCTGAAGCAAAGTCCTTTTGTAATTTATCTCTCCTAATCCGTGTGGAAAGAGCCCATTCGCATCTACCCTGTCTATTCCGCTCGTAATTGTCTAAACTTCTAACAAATCTCCCCTCATTCTTCTGCGCTCCAAGGAATAAAGTCTCAACCTGTTCAATCCTTCCTTGTAACTCAACTCCTGAAGAGCCGGCAACATCCTCGCAGATCTTTTCTGCACACTTTCAGTCTTACTGATATCCGTCCTATAGTTCAGTGACCAGAACTGCACACAATACTCCAAATTTGGCCTCACCAATGTCTTGTACAACCTCACCATAACTTTCCAACTCCTATACTCAACTTTGATTTATGAATGCCCGGATGCCAAAAGCCTTCTTTACAACCCTGTCTCCCAGTGACGCCACTTTCAGGGAATTATGTATCTGAACTCCCAGATCCCTTTCTTCCTGCGCATTCCTCAGTGCCCTACCCTTTACTGTCTATGTCCTACCTTGATTTGTCCTTACAAAATGGAACACCTCACACTTGTCTGCATTAATTTCCATCTGCCATTTTCTGGCCCATGTTGCCAGTTGGTGCAGATCCCTCTGCAAGCTTTGAAAGCCTTCCTCGCTGTCCGCAACGCCTCCAATCTTAGTGTCATCAGCAAACTTGCTGATCCAATTTATCACACTATTATCTAGATCATTGATATAGACAACAAACAACAATGGTCCCAGCACAGATCCCTGAGACACACCACTAGTCACAGGCCTCCAGTCTCAGCAGCAATGATCCACTAAGACTCTCTGTCTTCTCCCACACAGCCAATTTTGAATCCAATCTACAACCTTTCCATGGATACCTACTGTCTGAACCTTCTGAACTAACCTCCCATGTGGGACCTTGTCAAAAGCCTTATTAAAGTTCATGTAGACAACATCCACAGCCTTTCCTTCATGTGCATTCTTGGTAACCTCCTCGAAAAACTCTACAGGATTCATTAAACACGATCTGCCATGAACAAAGCCATGCTGACTATCTTTAATCAGCCCTTGGTTGTCCAACTCCTTGTATATCCGATCTCTCAGAACACCTTCCAATAATTTACCTAACACCGATGTTAGGCTCACTGGCCTGTAATTACCTGGTGCACTTTTGGAGACTTTTTCAAACAACGGAACAACATGAGCTACCCTCCAATCCTCCAGCACCGCTCTTGTGGCGAAGGACATTTTAATTATTTCTGCCAGGACCCCTGCAATTTCTACACGAGTCTGTCTCAAGGTCCGAGAAAATATCATGTCAGGCCTGGGGGATTTATTTACCTTTATTTGCTGTAAGGCAGTAAGCACCTCCTCCTCTTTAATCTCTATATGCTCCATAAAACATAGAATAGTACTGCACATTACAGGCCCTTCGGCCCACAATGTTGTGCAGACCCTCAAAACCTGCCTGCCATATAACCGCCCACCTCAAATTCCTCGATATGCCTGTCTAGTTGTCTCTTAATCTTCACTAGTGTATCTGCCTCCACAACTGACTCAGGCAGTGCATTCCATGCACCAACCACTCTCTGAGTGAAAAACCTTCCTCTAATATCCCCCTTGAACTTCCCTCCCCTTATCTTAAAGCCATGTCCTCTTGTACTGAGCAGTGGTGCCCTGGAGAAGAAGCGCTGGCTGTCCACTCTGTCTATTCCTCTTAATATCTTGCACACCTCAATCATGTCTCTTCTCATCCTCCTTCTCTACAAAGAGTAAACCCTGGCTCCCTTAATCTCTGATCATCATCCATACTCTCTAAACCAGGCAGCATCCTGATAAATGTCCTCTGTACCCTTTCCAATGCTTCCACATCCTTCCTATAGCGAGGTGACCAGAACTGGACACAGTACTCCAAGTGTGGCCTAACTAGAGTTTTATAGAGCTGCATCATTACATTGCGTCTCTAAAACTCTATCCCTTGACTTATGAAAGCTAACACCCCATAAACTTTTTTAACTACCCGATCTACCTGTGAGGCAACTTTCAGGGATCTGTGGACATGTATCCCCTGATCTCTCTGCTCCTCCACACTACCAACTATCCTGCCATTTACTTTGTACTTTGCCTTGGAGTTTGTCCTTCGGAAGTGTACCACCTCACACTTCTCTGGGTTGAACTCCATCTGCCACTTCTCAGCCCACTTCTGCATCCTATCAATGGCTCTCTGCAATCTTCGACAATCGTCTACACTGTCTACAACACCACCAACCTTTGTGTTGTCTGCAAACTTGCCAACCCACCCTTCTACCCCCACATCCATGTCGTTAATAAAAATCACAAAAAGAAGAGGTCCCAGAACAGATCCTTGCAGGACTCCACTAGCCACAACCCTCCAATCTGATTGTTCTACCTCCACCATGACCATCTGCCTTCTGCAGGCAAGCCAATTCTGAATCAACCTGGCCAAACTTCCTTGGATCCAATGCCTTCTGACTTTCTGAATAAGCCTACCGTGTGGAACCTTGTCAAATGCTTACTAAAATCCTTATAGATCACATCCACTGCACTACCCTCATCTATAAGCCTGGTCACCTCCTCAAAAAACTCTATCAGGCTTGTTAGGCACGATCTGCCCTTCACAAAGCCATGCTGACTGTCCCTGATCAGACCATGATTCTCTGAATGCCCATAGATCCTATCTCTAAGAATCTTTTTCAACAGCTTTCCCACCACAGATGTAAGGCTCACTGATCTATAATTACCTGGACTATCCATACTACCTTTTTTGAACAAGGGGACAGCATTCGCCTCCCTCCAATCCTCCCGTACCATTCCCCTGGACAACGAGAACATAAAGATCCTAGCCAGAGGTTCAGCAATCTCTTCCCTTGCCTCGTGGAGCAGCCTGGGGAATATTCCGGCAGGCCCCGGGGACTTATCCGTCCTAATGTATTTTAACAACTCCAACACCTCCTCTCCTTTAATATCAACATGCTCCAGAACATCAACCTCACTCATATTGTCCTCACCGTCATCAAGTTCCCTTTCATTGGTGAATACCGAAGCGAAGTATTCATTGAGGGCCTCGCTCACTTCCACAGCCTCCAGGCACATCTTCCCACTTTTATCTCTAATCGGTCCTACCATCATTCCTGTCATCCTATTGTTCCTCACATAATTGAAGAATGCCTCGGGGTTTTCCTTTACCCTACTCGCCAAGGCCTTCTCATGCCCCCTTCTTGCTCTGATCAGCCCCTTCTTAAACTCCTTTCTTGCTACCCTATATTCCTCAATAGACCCATCTGATCCTTGCATCCTAAACCTCGAGTACGCTGCCTTCTTCCACCTGACTAGATTTTCCACTTCACTTGTAACCCATGGTTTCTTCACCCTACCATTCGTTATCTTCCTCAGCTGGACAAATTAATCCCTAACATCCTGCAAGAGATCCTTAAACATCGACCACATGTTCAGAGTACATTTCCCTGCAAAACCATCATCCCAATTCACACCCGCAAGTTCTAGTCTTATAGCCTCATAATTTGCCCTTCCCCAATTAAAAATTGTCCTGTCCTCTCTGATTCTATCCTTTTTCATGATAATGCTAAAGGCCAGGGAGCGGTGGTCACTGTCCCCCAGATGCTCACCCACTGACAGATCTCTGACCTGACCCGGTTCGTTACCTAATACTAGATCTGGTATGGCATTCCCCCTCGTCGGCTTGTCAACATACTGAGACAGGAATCCATCTAGGACACACTTAACAAACTCTGCCCCATCTAAACCCTTGGAACTAATCAAGTGCCAATCAATATTAGGGAAGTTAAAGTCACCCATGATAACAACCCTGTTATTTTTGCACCTTTCCAAAATCTGCCTCCCAATCTGCTCCTCGGTATCTCTGCTGCAACCTGGGGGCCTGTAGAATACCCCGGTAGAGTAACTGCTTGCTTCCTGTACCTGACTTCCACCCATACTGAATCAAAAGAGGATCCTGCTATATTACCCACCCTTTCTGTAGCTGCAATAGTATTCCTGACCAGTAATGCCACCCGTCCTGCCCTTTTCCCCCCTCTCTATCCTTTTGAAAGCACTGAAATCCAGGAATATTGAGAATCCATTCCTGTCCTGGTGCCAGCCTAGTCTCCGTAATGGCCACTACATCATAATTCCATATAAGTATCCAAGCTCTCAGTTCATCACTTTTGTTCCAGATTCTTCTTGCATTGAAGTACACGCACTTTAGCCCTTCAACCTTACTGCCTTTATACCCTTTATTCTGCTGCCCTTTCCTCAAAGCCTCTCTATGTGTCAGATCTGGCTTTACTCCATGCAGTTTCTTCACTGCTCTATCGCTCTGGGTCCCATCCCCCTTGCAAATTAGTTTAAACCCTCCCGAACCATGCTAGCAAACCTACCAGCAAGGATATTGCTCCCCCTTGAGTTGCGGTGCAACCCATCCAATCTGTACAGGTCCCACCTTCCCCAGAAGAGATCCCAGTTGTCCAAAAATCTAAAACCCTGCCCCCTGCACCAACTCCTCAACTGCCATCTCCTCCAATTCTTACCATCACTATCACGCATTACCGGCAGCAATCCTGAGAACACCACCCTTGAGGTCCTGTTCTTCAACCTTCTGCCGAGTTCCCGAAACTCACACTTCAGGACCTCATCCCTCTTCCTGCCTATGTCGTTGGTCCCAACATGTATCACGACTTCTGGTTGCTTTCCCTCTCGTACCAGGATGTCATGCACCCGGTCAGAGACAACCCGGACCCTGGCACCCGGGAGGCAACAAACCATGCGGGTTTCCATCTCACGTCCACAAAATCTCCTCTCTGCTCCCCTGACTATAGAGTCTCCAATGACGACAGCTCTCCTCCACTCTGTCCCACCCTTCTACACCACAGGGTCAGACTCAGTGCCAGAGGCCCTGCCACCGTGGCTCACACCTGGTCGGTCGTCCTCACCAACAGTATCCAGGACGGTAAACTTATTATTCAGGGGAATGGCTACATGGGTGCTCTGCACAACCTGTCTACTCTCCTTCGCTTTCCCGCCTCGGACTGTCACCCAACGACCTGCTTCCGGCAGCCTAGGTGTGACTACCCCCCTGTAGCTCTCATCTATGGCAGCCTCATTCTCCCTTATGAGTCGAAGGTCATCCAGCTGCGGCTCCGGATTCCTCACACGGTCTTCCAGATCGCCCAGCCGCAAGCACTTCTGGCAGATGTGACTCTGCGGGAGAGGGGAGTTCCCCCAAGACTGCCTCATCTCACAGGAGAGGCACATCACCGTCTCAGGAGGCATTGTAAAGACCTGTCAAAGCCTCAAATCTCCACTCACTCACTGGCCACTTTCTACGGGCCGCTCAGCTTGAGCTACCCCTCTATTTATTTGTTCGAGCTTTTCAAACTGCTTGGATAATCAGCTGTTTTCTGCTGAGTCTGAGCTCTTCAAATCTTGGTAGTCTTGATTTGCACAGTCCAATTGCCAAAACTGCCAGAATCTCTCAAGTCAAAGCCTCATATTTCCACTCCTTCACTGGCCCACTCACTCACTGGCCGCGTTCCATGACACTACTGTTTGTTTCCTTTAATTCCATATCCACTATGCCAGTTTTCTAAGTAGACACTGATGCAAAAAACTGTTTAAGATCTTCCCCATCTCGTGTTGCTCCACACATAGACAACCACTCTGATCTTCTAGGTGACCAATTTTGTCCTTTACTATCCTTTTACTCTTAATATACTTGTAGAAACCCTTCGGGTTTACCTTCACATTATCTGCCAACACAACCTCATGTCTTCTTTTTGCCTTCCTGATTTCCTTCTTTAGTATTCCCTTACATTCACTATACTCTTCAAGTATCTCATTTGTTCCTTGTTGCCTGTACCTGCTAAACACCTACTTAACCAGATCGCCAATATCCCTTGAAAAACAAGGTTCCCTATCCCTGTTAACTTTGCCTTTAATCCTGGCAGTAACATGCAAACTCAGGATGTAAGCGCAGTTCAGTAACTCCACTTACTGAATACATCACTGCCAGAAAACAACTTATCCCAATCCACTCTTCACAGATCCTCTCTCATTTCCACCAAATTGACCCTTCTCCAATTCAAAACCTTAACTGGCAGACCAGTCCTATCCTTATCCATAATTATCTTGAAACTAATGACATTATGGTCACTGGACCCAAAATGTTCGCTGACACATACTTCTGTCACCTGACCTGTCTGATTCCCTAATAGATCAGGTACTGCACCCTCTCTTGTTGGTAACTCAATATATTGATTTAGAAAACTTTCCTGAACACATTTGACAAACTCCACGCCATCTAACCCTTTCACAGAGTGGGAGTCCAGGTCAATATGTGGGAAGTTAAAATCCCCTACGATTACAAATTTCTGTTTCTTACATTGGTGTGCTAACTCTCAACTGACTTGCTCCTCCGATTGGGCCTTATATAATAATACCCTATTAGTGTGGTCACAGCTTTCCCGTTCCTCAGCTCCACCCATACGGCCTCTGTAGACGAGCCCTCCGGGCTGTCCCGTCTGCACACAGCTGTGAGATTCCCCTGACGAGTAATGCCACTCCTCCCCCTTTCATCCCTCCCCCTCTATCACGTCTGAAACAACATAACCTCGGAACATGAAGCTGCCAGTCCTGCCCCTCCTGCAAACCAAGTCTTACTAATAGCAATAATGTCGAGATCATCATGTGTCAATCCACGCCCTAAACTCATCTGCCTTACACACAATACTCCTTGCATTGAAATAGATGCACCTGAGAACATTTCTATCACGTACCAACCATCGAAACAGGCAGTCCTCGCAAGACCATTATCCTCCTCCACATCACTATCTGCTCTAAAACTCTGCCCCGTCCCCCTGCAACCTTGTTTAAAACCCCCAGAGCAGAACTTGCTAGCCTACCGATAAGGATGTTAGTTCCCCTCCAGTTCAGGTGCAAACTGCCCAATTCGAACTGGTCTCACCTCCCCTGGAAAAAGCCCAATTGTCCAGAAACATGAACCCCTCCATCATGTACCATCCCCTCAGCCACGTATTTAGCTGCATTATTTCTAGCCTCACCATCACGTGGCACGGGTAGCAAACCACCTGTGGGATCTCACGTTCCCATCCCCCATTCATTCTCTGGGCTCTCTGTTTCCACTCCCCCTTTCTGCTGTTGGATCTCTCCTCAGCATCCCCCTTCCTCCTGTGGGATCTCTCTCCCCAATCCCCCTTCCTCTTGTGGGATCTCTCTTCCACATCCCCCTTCCTCCTTTGGGATCTGTCTTTTCCTGAGGTATCCTGAGGTATCTCTCTTCTGCATCCTGCTTCCTGCTGTTGGGCCTCTGTTCCCAATCCCCCTTCCTCTAGTGGGATCTCTCTTCCCGATCCCCCTTCCTTCCGAGAGATCTCTCTTTCCTAACCCCTTCCTCCTGTGAGTCCTCAGCTCCTTGCCCCCTCTTCCTGTCGGATCTCACTTCCCCATGCTCCTTCCTCCTGTGGAATCTCTCTCCCCCATCCCCCTTCCTCCTGTGGGATCTCTCTGCCGCATCCCCCTTCCTCCAGTGGGATCTGTCTTTTCCATACACATTCATCCTGTGGGATCTCTCTCCCTTTCCTCTTGTGGAATCTCCCTTCCCATCCCCTTCCTCCTGTGGGATCTCTCTCCCCCATCCCCCTTCCTCCTGTGGGATCTCTCTGCCGCATCCCCCTTCCTCCAGTGGGATCTGTCTTTTCCATACACATTCATCCTGAGGTATCTCTCTTCCGCATCCCGCTTCCTGCTTTGGGCCTCTGTTCCCAATCCCCCTTCTTCCTGTGGAATCTCTCTGCCCATCCCCCTTCCTCCTGTGGGATCTCCCTCCCCCGTCCCCCTTCCTGTTGTGGTATCTCCACTCCCCCGTCCCCCTTCCTCCTGTGGGATATCCCTCCCCCGTCCCCCTTCCTCCTGTGGTATCTCCCTCCCCCGTCCCCCTTCCTCCTGTGGGATCTCCCCTCCCCCATCCCCCTTCCTCCTGTGGGATCTCTCCCCCGTCCCCCTTCCTCCTGTGGGATCTGTCTTTTCCATACACATTCATCCTGTGGGATCTCTCTCCCTCATCCTTTCCTCTTGTGGAATCTCGCTTCCCATCCCCTTCCTCCTGTGGGATCTCTCTCCCCCATCCCCCTTCCTCCTGTGGGATCTCTCTGCCGCATCCCCCTTCCTCCAGTGGGATCTGTCTTTTCCATACACATTCATCCTGAGGTATCTCTCTGCCCATCCCCCTTCCTCCTGTGGGATCTGTCTTTTCCATACACATTCATCCTGTGGGATCTCTCTCCCTCATCCTTTCCTCTTGTGGAATCTCCCTTCCCATCCCCTTCCTCCTGTGGGATCTCTCTCCCCCATCCCCCTTCCTCCTGTGGGATCTGTCTTTTCCATACACATTCATCCTGAGGTATCTCTCTTCCGCATCCCGCTTCCTGCTGTTGGGCCTCTGTTCCCAATCCCCCTTCCTCTAGTGGGATTTCTCTTCCCGATCCCCCTTCCTTCCGAGGGATCTCTCTTTCCTAACCCCTTCCTCCTGTGAGTCCTCAGCTCCTTTGCCCCCTCTTCCTGTCGGATCTCACTTCCCCATGCTCCTTCCTCCTGTGGGATCTCTCTCCCCCATCCCCCTTCCTCCTGTGGGATCTCTCTCCCCCATCCCCCTTCCTCCTGTGGGATCTCTCTGCCGCATCCCCCTTCCTCCTGTGGGATCTGTCCTTTCCATACACATTCATCCTGAGGTATCTCTCTTCCGCATCCTGCTTCCTGCTGTTGGGCCTCTGTTCCCAATCCCCCTTCCTTCCGAGGGATCTCTCTTCCCGATCACCCTTCCTTCCGAGGGATCTCTCTTTCCTAACCCCTTCCTCCTGTGAGTCCTCAGCTCCTTTGCCCCCTCTTCCTGTTGGATCTCACTTCCCCATGCTCCTTCCTCCTGTGGGATCTCTCTCCCCCATCCCCCTTCTTCCTGTGGGATCTCTCTCCCTCATCCTTTCCTCTTGTGGGATCTCCCTTCCCATCCCCATCCTCCTGTGGGATCTCTCTCCCCCATCCCCCTTCCTCCTGTGGGATCTCTCTCCCCCATCCCCTTTCCACCTGTGGGATCTCTCCCCCATCCCCCTTCCTCCTGTGGGATCTCTCTGCCCCATCCCCCTTCCTCCTGTGGGATCTCTCTCCCCCATCCCCCTTCCTTCAGTAGTATCTCTCTTCCCCATCCCCCTTCCTCCTGTGGGATGTCTTCCCCATCCCCCTTCCTCCTGTGGGATCTCTCCCCCATCCCCCTTCCTCCTGTGGGATTTCTCTTCCCATTCCCCCACCCTCCTAAGGGATCTCTTTGCCCCATCCCACTTCCTCCTGTGGGATCCCTCTTCTCCATCTCCCTTCCTCCTGTGGGATCTCTCTGCCACTTCCCCCTTACTCTTGTCGGACTCTCACCCCCATCCCCCTTCCTCCTGCGGAATCTCTCTGCCCCATCCCCCTTCCCCCTGTGGGATCTCTCTCCCCCATCCCCCTTCCTCCTGTGGGATCTCTCTGCTCCGTCCCCCTTCCTCCTGTGGGATCTCCCTCCCCCGTCCCCCTTCCTCCTGTGGGATCCCCTTGCCCCGTCCACCATCCCCCCTGTGGGATGCCTCTCCCCCGTCCCTCTTCCTCCTGTGGGATCTCCCTCCCCCGTCCCCCTTCCCCACTGTGGGATCCCTCTTCCACGTCCACCTTCACCCCTGTGGGATCTGCCTCCCCTGTCCCCCTTCCTCCTGTGATATCTCTCTGCCACATCCCCCTTCCTACCATGGGATCTCTCTTCCCCGTCCCCCATCCTCCTGTGGGATCTCTCTGCCCCGTCCCCCTTCCTACCGTGGGATCTCCCTTCCCCGTCCCGCTACCCTCCTGAGGGCTCACACTCCCCCGTCCCCCTTCCCTCCCGTGGGATCTCCCACCCCAGTCCCCCTTCATCCCTGTGGGATCCCTCTTCCCCGCCCCGCTTCCCTGCTGTGGGAACCCTCTCCCCCGTCCACCTTCCCCCCCGTAGGATCTCTCACCCCTGTGTCCCTTCCCTCCTGGGGGCTCCTCCCCCATATCCCCCCTCCTGTGGGATCTCTCTCCCCCGTACCCCTTCCCTCCAGTGGGCTCTCCCTCCCTGGTCACCCGTCCCTCCAGTGGGATCTTCCTAACCCATCCCCCTTCCCAACTGTGGGATCTCCCTCGGCCGTCCCCCAACCCACCTGTGGGATCCCCCTCCCCCGTCCCTCTTCCCACCTGGGGGATCTCCCTCCCCGGTACCCCTTTCCCTCCCGTGGGATCTCTCTCCCACATTCCCCCTTCCCTCCTGTGGGATCTCCCTACCAAAGTCCCCCTTCTCTCCTGTGGGATCTCTCTGCCACATCCCCCTTCCTACCGTGGGATCTCTCATCCCCGTACCACATCCACCTGTGGGATCTCTCTGCCCCATATCCCTTCCTCCTGTGGGATCTCTCTTCCCCGTCCCCCTTCCCCCTGTGGGATCTGCCTCCCCTGTCCCCCTTCCTCCTGTGGGATCTCTCTGCCACATCCCCCTTCCTACCATGGGATCTCACTTCCCCGTCCCCCTTTCCCCCTGTGGGATCTCCCTCCCCCGTCCCCCTTCACCCCTGTGGAATCCCTCTCCACCGTCCCCCTTCCCCCTGTGGGATCTTGCTCCCCTGTCCCCCTTCCCCCCTGTGTGATCACACTTCCCCATCTCACTTCCCCCTTTTGGGATACCCCTTCCCCCCTGTGGGATCTCTCTCCCCCGTCCCCCTTCCCCCATGTGGGTTCTCCCTCCCGCCTCCCACTTCCCCCCTTTGGGATGCCTCTCCACCGTCCCCCTTCACCGTGTGGGATCTGATTCCCGTGTCCCCCTTCCTCCTGTGGGATCTCCCTCCCATGTCCCCGTTCCTCCTGTGGGATCTCTCTGCCCCGTACCCCATCCACCTGTGGGATCCCACTCCCCCGATCAACTTAACCCCTGTGTGATCCCTCTCCCCCGTCCACCTTCACCCCTGTGGGATCTCTCTCCCCCGTCCACCTTACCCCCTGTGGGATCCCTCTCCCCCGTCACCCTTCCTCCTCTGGGATCTGCCTCCCCTGTCCCCCTTCCTCCTGTGATATCTCTCTGCCACATCCCCCTTCCTACCGTGGGATCTCTCTTCCTCGTCACCCATCCTCCTGTGGGATCTCTCTGCCCCGTCCCCCTTCCCCCCTGTGGGATCCCCCTCCCCCGTCCACCTTCCCCCCGTGGGATATCCCTCCCCCTTTCCCCTTTCCCATTTTGTGATCCCCGTCACCAATCACCCCTGTGGAATCCATCTCTACTGTACCCCTTCCCCCTGTGGGATCTTGCTCCCCCATCCCTCTTCCTCCCTGTGGGTTCTCCCACCCGCCTCCCCTTCCCCCCTGTGGGATCCCCCTCCACCGTCCCCCATCCCCGTGTGGGATCTGACTCCCGTGTCCCCCTTGCTCCTGTGGGATCGCCCTCCCACGTCCCCCTTCCTCCTGTGGGATCTCCCTCCCGCCTCCCCCTTCCCCCCTGTGGGATCCCTCTCCACGGTCCCCCATCCCAGTGTGGGATCTGGCACCCGTGTCCCTCTTCCTCCTGTGGGAACGCCCTCCCACGTCCCCCTTCCTCCTGTGGGATCTCCCTCCCCCGTCCCGCTTCCAACTGTGAGATATTCCTCCCCCGTCCACCTTCCTCCTGTGGGATATCTCTGCCCCGTCACCCTTCCCCCGTGTGCGATCCCCCTCCCCCGTCCACCTTCCCCACTGTGGGATCCCCCTCCCCTTCCCCCTTGCCCATTTTGGGATCCCGTCAGCCTTCCCCCTGTGGGATCTCCCTCCCGTGTCCCCCTTCACCCCTGTGGAATCCCTCTCCATCGTCCCCCATCCCCCTGTGGGATCTTGCTCACCCGTCCACCTTCCCCCCTGTGGGTTCTCCCTCCCGCCTCCCCCTTCCCCCCTCTGGGATCCCTCTCCACCGTCCCCCATACACCTGTGGCAAATGACCCCCGTGTCCCCCTTCCTCCTGTGGGATCTCCCTCCCACGTCCCCCTTCCTCCTGTGGGATCTCTCTGCCCCGTCCCCCGTCCACCTGTGGGATCTCCCAGCCCCGACCCCTTTACTCCCGTGGGATCCCCCTCCCCTGTCCACCTTCCCCCATGTGGGATCCCACTCCCCCGTCCCCCTTCCTCCTGTGGGATCTCCCTCCCACGTCCCCCTTCCTCCTAAGGGATCTCTCTGCCCCATCCCCCCACCACCTGTGGGATCTCCCACCCCCGAACCCTTTACTCCCGTGGGATCCCCCTCCCCCATACCCCTGTGGGATCTCTCTTCCCCGTCCCCCTTACACCTTGTGGGATCCCCCTCCCCCGTCCACCATCCCCCATGTGGGACCCCACTCCCTCGTCCCCCTTACCTCCTGTGGGATCTCCCTACCAAAGTCCCCCTTCTCTCCTGTGGGATCTCACTGCCACATTCCCATTCCTACCGTGGGATCTCTCATCCCCGTCCCACATCCACCTGTGGGATCTCTCTGCCCCATCTCCCTTCCTCCTGTGGGATCTCTCTTCCTCGTCCCCCATCCTCCTGTGGGATCTCTCTGCCCCGTCCCGCTTCCTCCTGTGGGATCACTCTGCCCCGTCCTCCTTCCCCCCTGTGGGATCCCCCTCCCCCCCATGGGATATCCCTCCCCCTTTCCCCGTTTGTGATCCCTGTCCCCCTTCCCCCCTATGGAATCCCTCTCCACCGTCCCCCATCACCGTGTGGGATCTGACTCCCGTGTCCCCCTTCCTCCTGTGGGATCCCACTCCCCCGATCAACTTAACCCCTGTGGGATCTCTCTCCCCCGTCCACCTTCCTCCTGTGGTATCTCCCTCCCTCGTCCCCCTTCCTCCTGTGGTATCTCCATCCCCCGTCCCCCTTCCTCCTGTGGGATCTCTCTACCCCATCCCCCTTCCTCCTGTGGGATCTCCACTCCCCCGTCCCCCTTCCTCCTGTGGGATCACTCTGCCCCGTCCCCCTTCCCCCTGTGGGATCCCCGTCCCCCGTCCACCTTCCCCCCGTGGGATCCCCCTCCCCCCCGTGGGATATCCCTCCCCCTTTCGCCTTTCCCATTTTGTGATCCCCGTCCCCAATCACCCCTGTGGAATCCATCTCTACTGTCCCCCTTCCCCCTGTGGGATCTTGCTCCCCCGTCCCACTTCCCCCCTCTGGGTTCTCCCCCCCCACCTCCCCCTTCCCCCCTGTGGGATCTCGCTCCCGTGTCCCCCTTCATCCCTGTGGAATCCCTCTCCACCGTCCCCCTTCCCCCTGTGGGATCTTGCTCCCCCGTCCCTCTTCCTCCCTGTGGGTTCTCCCTCCCGCCTCCCCCTTCCCCCCTGTGGGATCTCTCTTCCCCGTCCCCTTTGCACCCTGTGGGATCCCCCTCCCCCGTCCACCTTCCCTCCTGTGGGATCTCCCTACCAAAGTACCCCTTCTCTCCTGTGGGATCTCTCTGCCACATTCCCATTACTACCGTGGGATCTCTCATCCCCGTCCACATCCATCTGTGGGATCTCTCTGCCCCATCCCCCTTCCTCCTGTGGGAACTCTCTTCCCCGTCCCCCTTCTTCCTGTGGGATCTCTCTGCCCCGTACCCAATCCCCCCTGTGGGATCCAACTCCTCCTTCCCCCTTCCCCATTTTGGGATCCCCGTCCCCCTTGCCCCCTGTGGGATCTCCCTTCCGTGTCCCCCTTCACCCCTGTGGATTCCCTCTCCACCGTCCCCCATCCCCCTGTGGGATCTTGCTCACCCGTCCACCTTCCCCCCTGTGGGTTCTCCCTCCCGCCTCCCCCTTCCCCCCTCTGGGATCCCTCTCCACCGTCCCCCATCCCACTGTGGGATCTGACCCCTGTGTCCCCCTTCCACCTGTGGGATCTCCCTCCCACGTCCCCCTTCCTCCTGCGGGATCTCTCTGCCCCGTCCCCCGTCCACCTGTGGGATCTCCCACCCCCGACCCCTTTACTCCCGTGGGCTCCCCCTCCCCCATTCCCCTGTGGGATCTCTCCTCCCAGTCCCCCTTACACCCTGTGGGATCCCCCTCCCCCGTCCACCTTCCCCCATGTGGGATCCCACTCCCCCATCCCTCTTCCCCCTGTGGGATCGCTCTCCCCCGTCCCCCTTACCTCCTGTGGGATCTCACTACCAAAGTCCCCCTTCTCTCCTGTGGGATCTCTCTGCCCCGTCCCCCTTCTCTCCTGTGGGATCTCTCTGCCCCGTCCCCCTTCCTCCTGTGGGATCACTCTGCCCCGTCCTCCTTCCCCCCTCTGGGACCCCCCTCCCCTCCGTGGGATATCCCTCCCCCTTTCCCCTTTCCCATTTTGTGATCCCCGTCCCCTATCACCCCTGTGGAATCCCTCTCCACCGTCCCCCTTCCCCCTGTGGGATCCTGCTTCCCCCGTCCCTCTTCCTCCCTGTGGGTTCTCCCACCCGCCTCCCCCTTCCCCCCTTTGGGATCTCTCTTCCCCGTCCCCCTTGCACCCTGTGGGATCCCCTTCCCCCGTCCACCTTCCCTCCTGTGGGATCTCCCTACCAAAGTCCCCCTTCTCTCCTGTGGGATCTCTCTGCCACATTCCCATTCCGACCGTGGGATCTCTCATCCCCGTCCCACATCCACCTGTGGGATCTCTCTGCCCCATCTCCCTTCCTCCTATGGGATCTCTCTTCCCCGTCCCCCTTCTTCCAGTGGGATCTCTCTGCCCCGTACCCAATCCCCCCTGTGGAATCCATCTCTACTGTACCCCTTCCCACTGTGGGATCCTGCTCCCCCGTCCCTCTTCCTCCCTGTGGGTTCTCCCACCCGCCTCCCCATTCCCCCTGGGGGATCCCTCTCCACCGTCCCCCATCCCCGTGTGGGATCTGACTCCCGTGTCCCCCTTGCTCCTGTGGGATCGCCCTCCCACGTCCCCCTTCCTCCTGTGGGATCTCCCTCCCGCCTCCCCCTTCCCCCCTGTGGGATCCCTCTCCACCGTCCCCCATCCCAGTGTGGGATCTGGCTCCCGTGTCCCTCTTCCTCCTGTGGGAACGCCCTCCCACGTCCCCCTTCCTCCTGTGGGATCTCCCTCCCCCGTCCGGCTTCCAACTGAGATATTCCTCCCCCGTCCACCTTCCTCCTGTGGGATCCCTCAGCGCCGTCCCCCTTCCCCCCGAGGGATCCCCCTCCCCCGTCCCCCATCCCCGTGTCCCCCTTACCTCCTGTGGGATCTCCCTACCAAAGTCCCCCTTCTCTCCTGTGGGATCTCTCTGCCACATTCCCATTCCTACCGTGGGATCTCTCATCCCCGTCCACATCCACCTGTGGGATCTCTCTGCCCCATCTCCCTTCCCCCTTGTGGGATCTCACTCCCGTGTCCCCCTTCACCCCTGTGGAATCCCTCTCCACCGTCCCCCTTCCCCTTGTGGGATCTTGCCTCCCCCGTCCCCCTTCCCCCCTGTGGGTACTCCCTCCCGCCTCCCACTTCCCCCCTGTGGGATGCCTCTCCACCGTCCCCCTTCACCGTGTGGGATCTGATTCCCGTGTCCCCCTTCCCCCTGTGGGATCTCACTCCCATGTCCCCGTTCCTCCTGTGGGATCTCTCTGCCCCGTACCCCATCCACCTGTGGGATCCCACTCCCCCGATCAATAACCCCTGTGTGATCCCTCTCCCCCGTCCACCTTCACCCCTGTGGGATCTCTCTCCCCCGTCCACCTTACCCCCTGTGGGATCCCTCTCCCCCGTCCCCCTTCCTCCTGTGGGATCTGCCTCCCCTGTCCCCCTTCCTCCTGTGATATCTCTCTGCCATATTCCCCTTCCTACCGTGGGATCTCTCTTCCTCGTCACCCATCCTCCTGTGGGATCTCTCTGCCTCGTCCCCCTTCCCCCCTGTGGGATCCCCCACCCCCGTCCACCTTCCCCCTGTGGGATATCCCTCCCCCTTTCCCCTTTCCCATTTTGTGATCCCCGTCACCAATCACCCCTGTGGAATCCATCTCAACTGTACCCCCTCCCCCTGTGGGATCCTGCTCCCCCGTCCCTTTTCCTCCCTGTGGGTTCTCCCACCCGCCTCCCCCTTCCCCCCTGTGGGATCCCTCTCCACCGTCCCCCATCAACGTGTGGGATCTGACTCCCGTGTCCCTCTTCCTCATGTGGGAACGCCCTCCCACGTCCCCCTTCCTCCTGTGGGATCTCCCTCCCGCCTCCCCCTTCCCCCCTGTGGGATCCCTCTCCACCGTCCCCCATCCCAGTGTGGGATCTGGCTCCCGTGTCCCTCTTCCTCATGTGGGAACGCCCTCCCACGTCCCCCTTCCTCCTGTGGGATCTCCCTCCCCCGTCCCGCTTCCAACTGTGAGATATTCCTCCCCCGTCCACCTTCCTCCTGTGGGATCCCTCAGCGCCGTCCCCCTTCCCCCCGAGGGATCCCCCTCCCCCGTCCACCTTCTCCCCATGGGATCACCCTCCCCCGTCCACCTTCCCCCCTGTGCGATCCCTCTCCCTCGTCCCCCTTCCTCCTGTGGGATCTCTCTCCCCCTTCCCACCTGCGGGCTCTCTATCCCCCGTCCACCTTCCCCCCTGTGGGATCCCTCTCCCCCGTCCTCCTTGCCCCAGTTGGATCTCTCGTCCCCGTCCCCCAACCTCCTGTGGGATCTCTCTGCCCCGTCACCCTTCCCCCATGTGCGATCCCCCTCCCACGTCCACCTTCCCCCCTTTGGGACCCCCTCCCCTTGCACCTTCCCCATTTTGAGATCCCCGTCCCCCATCCCCCCTGTGGGATCTGACCCCCGTTTCCCCCTTCTTCTTGTGGGATCTTCCTCCCACGTCCCCCTTCCTCCTGTGGGAACCCTTTCCCCCATCCCCCTTCCTCCTCTGGGATCTCTATGCCACATCCCCCTTCCTACTGTGGGATCTCTCTTCCCCGTCCCACATCCACCTGTGGGATCTCTCGGCCCCGTCTCCCTTCCACCTGTGGGATCTATCTTCACTGTCCCCCTTCTTTCTGTGGGATCTCTCTGCCCCGTACCCCTTCCCCGCTGTGGGATCCCCTTCCCCCGTCCACCTTCCCCACTGTTGGATCCCCCTCCCCTTCCCCCTTGCCCATTTTGGGATCCTGTCAGCCTTCCCCCTGTGGGATCTTCCTCCCGTGTCCCCCTTCACCCATGTGGAATCCCTCTCCGTCGTCCCCCATCCCCCTGTGGGATCTTGCTCACCCGTCCACCTTCCCCCATGTGGGTTCTCCCTCCCGCCTCCCCCTTCCCCCCTCTGGGATCCCTCTCCACCGTCCCCCATCCACCTGTGCGATCTGACCCCCGTGTCCCCCTTCCTCCTGTGGGATCTCCCTCCCACGTCCCCCTTCCTCCTGTGGGATCTATCTACCCCGTCCCCCGTCCACCTGTGGGATATCCCACCCCCGACCCCTTTACTCCTGTGGGATCCCCCTCCCCCGTCCACCATCCCCCATGTGGGATCCCACTCCCCCGTCCCCCTTCCTCCTGTGGGATCTCCCTCCCACGTCCCCCTTCCTCCTGTGGGATCTCTCTGCCCCATCCCACCTCCACCTGTGGGATCTCCCACCCCCGAACCCTTTACTCCCGTGGGATCCCCCTCCCCCATACCCCTGTGGGATCTCTGTTCCCCGTCCCCCTTACACCCTGTGGGATCCCCCTCCCCCGTCCACCATCCCCCATGTGGGATCCCACTCCCCCGTCCCACTTACCTCCTGTGGGATCTCCCTACCAAAGTCCCCCTTCTCTCCTGTGGGATCTCTCTGCCACATTCCCATTCCTACCGTGGGATCTCTCATCCCCGTCCCACATCCACTTGTGGGATCTCTCTGCCCCATCTCCCTTCCCCCTGAGGGATCACTCTTCCTCGTCCCCCATCCTCCTGTGGGATCTCTCTGCCCCGTCCCCCTTCCCCCTGTGGGATCACTCTGCCCCGTCCCCCTTCCTCCTGTGGGTTCTCCCTCCCGCCTCCCCCATCCCCCCTGTGGGATCCCTCTCCACCGTCCCCCATCCCCGTGTGGGATCTGACCCCCGAGTCCCCCTTTCACCTGTGGGATCTGACTCCCGTGTCCCCCTTCCTCCTGTGGGATCTCCATCCCCGTCCACATTCCCCCCTGTGGGATCCCACTCCCCCATCCCTCTTCCCCCTGTGGGATCCCTCTCCCCCGTACCCCTTACCTCCTGTGGGATCTCCCGACCAAAGTCCCCCTTCTCTCCTGTGGGATCTCTCTGCCACATTCCCATTCCTACCGTGGGATCTCTCATCCCCGTCCCACATCCACCTGTGGGATCTCTCTGCCCCATCTCCCTTCCCCCTTGTGGGATCTCACTCCCGTGTCCCTCTTCACCCATGTGGAATCCCTCTCCACCGTCCCCCTTCCCCTTGTGGGATCTTGCCTCCCCCGTCCCCCTTCCCCCATGTGGGTTCTCCCTCCCGCCTCCCACTTCCCCCCTTTGGGATGCCTCTCCACCGTCCCCCTTCACCGTGTGGGATCTGATTCCCGTGTCCCCCTTCCTCCTGTGGGATCTCTCTCCCTCGTCCCACTTCCTCCTGTGGGATCTCTCTCCCGTGTCCCCCTTCCTCCTGTGGGATCTCTCTGCCCCGTACCCCATCCACCTGTGGGATCCCCCTCCCCCGTACCCCATCCACCTGTGGGATCCCACTCCCCCGATCAACTTAACCCCTGTGTGATCCCTCTCCCCCGTCCACCTTCACCCCTGTGGGATCTCTCTCCCCCGTCCACCTTACCCCCTGTGGGATCCCCCTCCCCCGTCCACCTTCCCCCCGTGGGATATCCCTCCCCCTTTCCCCTTTCCCATTTTGTGATCCCCGTCACCAATCACCCCTGTGGAATCCATCTCTACTGTACCCCTTCCCCCTGTGGGATCTTGCTCCCCCGTCCCACTTCCCCCCTCTGGGTTCTCCCACCCGCCTCCCCCTTCCCCCCTGTGGGATCCCTCTCCACCGTCCCCCATCAACGTGTGGGATCTGACTCCCGTGTCCCCCTTGCTCCTGTGGGATCGCCCTCCCACGTCCCCCTTCCTCCTGTGGGATCTCCCTCCCGCCTCCCCCTTCCCCCCTGTGGGATCCCTCTCCACCGTCCCCCATCCCAGTGTGGGATCTGGCTCCTGTGTCCCTCTTCCTCCTGTGGGAACGCCCTCCCACGTCCCCCTTCCCTCCTGTGGGATCTCCCTCCCTCGTCCCCCTTCCTCCTGTGGGATCTCTCTTCCCCGTCCCCCTTGCACCCTGTGGGATCCCCCTCCCCCGTCCACCTTCCCTCCTGTGGGATCTCCCTACCAAAGTACCCCTTCTCTCCTGTGGGATCTCTCTGCCACATTCCCATTCCTACCGTGGGATCTCTCATCCCCGTCCACATCCACCTGTGGGATCTCTCTGCCCCATCCCCCTTCCTCCTGTGGGATCTCTCTTCCCCGTCCCCCTTCTTCCTGTGGGATCTCTCTGCCCCGTACCCAATCCCCCCTGTGGGATCCCCCTCCTCCTTCCCCCTTCCCCATTTTGGGATCCCCGTCCCCCTTGCCCCCTGTGGGATCTCCCTTCCGTGTCCCCCTTCACCCCTGTGGATTCCCTCTCCACCGTCCCCCATCCCCCTGTGGGATCTTGCTCACCCGTCCACCTTCCCCCCTGTGGGTTCACCCTCCCGCCTCCCCCTTCCCCCCTCTGGGATCCCTCTCCACCGTCCCCCATCCCACTGTGGGATCTGACCCCCGTGTCCCCCTTCCACCTGTGGGATCTCCCTCCCACGTCCCCCTTCCTCCTGCGGGATCTCTCTGCCCCGTCCCCCGTCCACCTGTGGGATCTCCCACCCCTGACCCCTTTACTCCCGTGGGATCCCCCTCCCCCATTCCCCTGTGGGATCTCTCCTCCCCGTCCCCCTTACACCCTGTGGGATCCCCCTCCCCCGTCCACCTTCCCCCATGTGGGATCCCACTCCCCCATCCCTCTTCCCCCTGTGGGATCGCTCTCCCCCGTCCCCCTTACCTCCTGTGGGATCTCACTACCAAAGTCCCCCTTCTCTCCTGTGGGATCTCTCTGCCCCGTCCCCCTTCTCTCCTGTGGGATCTCTCTGCCCCGTCCCCCTTCCTCCTGTGGGATCACTCTGCCCCGTCCTCCTTCCCCCCTCTGGGACCCCCCCTCCCCTCCGTGGGATATCCCTCCCCCTTTCCCCTTTCCCATTTTGTGATCCCCGTCCCCTATCACCCCTGTGGAATCCCTCTCCACCGTCCCCCTTCCCCCTGTGGGATCCTGCTTCCCCCGTCCCTCTTCCTCCCTGTGGGTTCTCCCACCCGCCTCCCCCTTCCCCTCTTTGGGATCTCTCTTCCCCGTCCCCCTTGCACCCTGTGGGATCTCCCTACCAAAGTCCCCCTTCTCTCCTGTGGGATCTCTCTGCCACATTCCCATTCCTACCGTGGGATCTCTCATCCCCGTCCCACATCCACCTGTGGGATCTCTCTGCCCCATCTCCCTTCCTCCTATGGGATCTCTCTTCCCCGTCCCCCTTCTTCCAGTGGGATCTCTCTGCCCCGTACCCAATCCCCCCTGTGGAATCCATCTCTACTGTACCCCTTCCCACTGTGGGATCCTGCTCCCCCGTCCCTCTTCCTCCCTGTGGGTTCTCCCACCCGCCTCCCCATTCCCCCTGGGGGATCCCTCTCCACCGTCCCCCATCCCCGTGTGGGATCTGACACCCGTGTCCCCCTTGCTCCTGTGGGATCGCCCTCCCACGTCCCCCTTCCTCCTGTGGGATCTCCCTCCCGCCTCCCCCTTCCCCCCTGTGGGATCCCTCTCCACCGTCCCCCATCCCAGTGTGGGTTCTGGCTCCCGTGTCCCTCTTCCTCCTGTGGGAACGCCCTCCCACGTCCCCCTTCCTCCTGTGGGATCTCCCTCCCCCGTCCGGCTTCCAACTAAGATATTCCTCCCCCGTCCACCTTCCTACTGTGGGATCCCTCAGCGCCGTCCCCTTCCCCCCGAGGGATCCACCTCCCCCGTCCCCCATCCCCGTGTGGGATCTGACCCCCGAGTCCCCCTTTCACCTGTGGGATCTGACTCCCGTGTCCCCCTTCCTCCTGTGGGATCTCCATCCCCGTCCACATTCCCCCCTGTGGGATCCCACTCCCCCATCCCTCTTCCCCCTGTGGGATCCCTCTCCCCCGTCCCCCTTCCCTCCTGTGGGATCTCCCTACCAATGTCCCCCTTCCCTCCTGTGGGATCTCCCTACCAAAGTCCCCCTTCTCTCCTGTGGGATCTCTCTGCCACATTCCCATTCCTACCGTGGGATCTCTCATCCCCGTCCCACATCCACCTGTGGAATCTCTCTGCCCCATCTCCCTTCCCCCTTGTGGGATCTCACTCCCGTGTCCCCCTTCACCCCTGTGGAATCCCTCTCCACCGTCCCCCTTCCCCTTGTGGGAATTGCCTCCCCTGTCCCCCTTCCCCCATGTGGGTACTCCCTCCCGCCTCCCACTTCCCCCCTTTGGGATGCCTCTCCACCGTTCCACTTCACCGTGTGGGATCTGACTCCCGTGTCCCCCTTCCTCCTGTGGGATCTCCCTCCCATGTCCCCGTTCCTCCTGTGGGATCTCTCTGCCCCGTACCCCATCCACCTGTGGGATCCCACTCCCCCGATCAATAACCCCTGTGTGATCCCTCTCCCCCGTCCACCTTCACCCCTGTGGGATCTCTCTCCCCCGTCCACCTTACCCCCTGTGGGATCCCTCTCCCCCGTCCCCCTTCATCCTGTGGGATCTGCCTCCCCTGTCCCCCTTCCTCCTGTGATATCTCTCTGCCATATTCCCCTTCCTACTGTGGGATCTCTCTTCCTCGTCACCCATCCTCCTGTGGGATCTCTCTGCCCCGTCCCCCTTCCCCCCTGTGGGATCCCCCACCCCCGTCCACCTTCCCCCCGTGGGATATCCCTCCCCCTTTCCCCTTTCCCATTTTGTGATCCCCGTCACCAATCACCCCTGTGGAATCCATCTCAACTGTACCCCTTCCCCCTGTGGGATCCTGCTCCCCCGTCCCTTTTCCTCCCTGTGGGTTCTCCCACCCGCCTCCCCCTTCCCCCCTGTGGGATCCCTCTCCACCGTCCCCCATCAACGTGTGGGATCTGACTCCCGTGTCCCCCTTGCTCCTGTGGGATCGCCCTCCCACGTCCCCCTTCCTCCTGTGGGATCTCCCTCCCGCCTCCCCCTTCCCCCCTGTGGGATCCCTCTCCACCGTCCCCCATCCCAGTGTGGGATCTGGCTCCCTTGTCCCTCTTCCTCATGTGGGAACGCCCTCCCACGTCCCCCTTCCTCCTGTGGGATCTCCCTCCCCCGTCCCGCTTCCAACTGTGAGATATTCCTCCCCCGTCCACCTTCCTCCTGTGGGATCCCTCAGCGCCGTCCCCCTTCCCCCCGAGGGATCCCCCTCCCCCGTCCACCTTCTCCCCGTGGGATCACCCTCCCCCGTCCACCTTCCCCCCTGTGCGATCCCTCTCCCTCGTCCCCCTTCCTCCTGTGGGATCTCTAACCCCCTTCCCACCCGCGGGCTCTCTATCCCCCGTCCACCTTCCCCCCTGTGGGATCCCTCTCCCCCGTCCTCCTTGCCCCAGTGGGATCTCTCGTCCCCGTCCCCCAACCTCCTGTGGGATCTCTCTGCCCCGTCACCCTTCCCCCGTGTGCGATCCCCCTCCCACGTCCACCTTCCCCCCTTTGGGACCCCCTCCCCTTGCACCTTCCCCATTTTGAGATCCCCGTCCCCCATCCCCCCTGTGGGATCTGACCCCCGTTTCCCCCTTCTTCCTGTGGGATCTTCCTCCCACGTCCCCCTTCCTCCTGTGGGAACCCTTTCCCCCATCCCCCTTCCTCCTCTGGGATCTCTATGCCACATCCCCCTTCCTACTGTGGGATCTCTCTTCCCCGTCCCACATCCACCTGTGGGATCTCTCGGCCCCGTCTCCCTTCCTCCTATGGGATCTATCTTCACTTTCCCCCTTCTTTCTGTGGGATCTCTCTGCCCCGTACCCCTTCCCCGCTGTGGGATCCCCTTCCCCCGTCCACCTTCCCCACTGTTGGATCCCCCTCCCCTTCCCCCTTGCCCATTTTGGGATCCTGTCAGCCTTCCCCCTGTGGGATCTTCCTCCCGTGTCCCCCTTCACCCCTGTGGAATCCCTCTCCGTCGTCCCCCATCCCCCTGTGGGATCTTGCTCACCCGTCCACCTTCCCCCCTGTGGGTTCTCCCTCCCGCCTCCCCCTTCCCCCCTCTGGGATCCCTCTCCACCGTCCCCCATCCACCTGTGGGATCTGACCCCCGTGTCCCCTTCCTCCTGTGGGATCTCCCTCCCACGTCCTCCTTCCTCCTGTGGGATCTCTCTACCCCGTCCCCCATCCACCTGTGGGATATCCCACCCCCGACCCCTTTACTCCTGTGGGATCCCCCTCCCCCGTCCACCTTCCCCCATGTGGGATCCCACTCCCCCGTCCCCCTTCCTACTGTGGGATCTCCCTCCCACGTCCCCCTTCCTCCTGTGGGATCTCTCTGCCCCATCCCACCTCCACCTGTGGGATCTCCCACCCCCGAACCCTTTACTCCCGTGGGATCCCCCTCCCCCATACCCCTGTGGGATCTCTCTTCCCCGTCCCCCTTACACCCTGTGGGATCCCCCTCCCCCGTCCACCATCCCCCATGTGGGATCCCACTCCCCCGTCCCACTTACCTCCTGTGGGATCTCCCTACCAAAGTCCCCCTTCTCTCCTGTGTGGGATCTCTCTGCCACATTCCCATTCCTACCGTGGGATCTCTCATCCCCGTCCCCACATCCACTTGTGGGATCTCTCTGCCCCATCTCCCTTCCTCCTGTGGGATCTCTCCGCCACAATCCCCCTTCCTCCTGTGGGATCTCTCTTCCTCATTCCCCCATCCTCCTGTGGGATCTCTCTGCCCCGTCCCCCTTCCCCCCTGTGGGATCACTCTCTGCCCCGTCCCCCTTCCTCCTGTGGGATCTGCCTCCCATGTCCCCGTTCCTCCTGTGGGGATCTCTCTGCCCCCGTACCCCATCCACCTGTGGGATCCCACTCCCCCGATCAACTTAACCCCTGTGTGATCCCTCTCCCCCGTCCACCTTCCACCCGTGGGATATCCCTCCCCCTTTCCCCTTTCCCATTTTGTGATCCCCGTCACCAATCACCCCCTGTGGAATCCCTCTCTACTGTACCCCCTTCCCCCTGTGGGATCTTGCTCCCCCGTCCCACTTCCCCCCTCTCTGGTTCTCCCCCCCCACCTCCCCCTTCACCCCCTGTGGAATCCCCTCTCCACCGTCCCCCTTCCCCCTGTGGGGATCCTGCTTCCCCGTCCCTCTTCCTCCCTGTGGGTTCTCCCTCCTGCCTCCCCCTTCCCCCCTGTGGGATCCCTCTCCACTGTCCCCCATCCCCGTGTGGGATCTGACTCCCGTGCCCCCCCTTGCTCCTGTGGGATCGCCCTCCCACGGTCCCCCTTCCTCCTGTGGGATCTCCCTCCCGCCTCCCCCTTCCCCCCTGTGGGATCCCTCTCCACGTCCCCCCATCCCAGGTGTGGGATCTGACTCCCGTGCCCCCCTTGCTCCTGTGGGAACGCCCTCCCACGTCCCCCTTCCTCCTGTGGGATCACTCGGCGCCGTCCCCCTTCCCCCCCGAGGGATCCCCCTCCCCCGTCCACATTCTCCCCGTGGGATCACCCTCCCCCGTCCACCTTCCCCCCTGTGGGATCCCTCTCCTCGTCCCCCTTCCTCCTGTGGGATCTCTCTCCCCCTTCCCACCTGCGGGCTCTCTGTCCCCCGTCCACCTTCACCCCTGTGGGATCCCTCTCCCCCCGTCCTCCTTGCCCCTGTGGGATCTCTCGTCCCCGTCCACCTTCCCCCCTTTGGGATCACCCTCCCCTTGCCCCTACCCCATTTTGAGATCCCCGTCCCCCTTCCCCCCAGTAGGATCTGACCCCCGTTTCCCCCTTCCTCCTCTGGGATCTTCCTCCCACGTCCCCCCTTCCTCCTGTGGGATCCTCTCCCCCATCCCCCTTCCTCCTCTGGGATCTCTCTGCCACATCCCCCTTCCTACCGTGGGATCTCTCTTCCCCGTCCCACATCCACCTGTGGGATCTCTCGGCCCCGTCTCCCTTGCTCCTGTGGGATCACTCTGCCCCGTCCCCCTTCCCCGCTGCAGGATCCCCCTCCCCCATCCACCTTCCCCACTGTGGGATACCCCTCCCCTTCCCCCTTGCCCATTTTGGGATCCCGTCAGCCTTCCCCCTGTGGGATCTACCTCCCATGTCCCCCTTCACCCCTGTGGAATCCCTCTCCATCGTCCCCAATCCCCCTGTGGGATCTTGCTCACCCGTCCAACTTCCCCCCTGTGGGTTCTACCTCCCACCTCCCCCTTCCCCCCTCTGCGATCCCTCTCCACCGTCCCCCATCCACCTGTGGGATCTGACCCCCGTGTCCCCTTTCCTCCTGTGGGATCTCCTTCCCACATCCCCCTTCCTCCTGTGGGATCTCTCTGCCCCATCCCCCGTCCACCTGTGGGATCTCCCACCCCCGACCCCTTTACTCCCGTGGGATCCCCCACCCCATTCCCCTGTGAGATCTCTCTTCCCCGTCCCCCTTACACCCTGTGGGATCCCCCTCCCCCGTCCACCTTCCCCCATGTGGGATCCCACTCCCCCGTCCCCCTTACCTACTGTGGGATCTCCTTACCAAAGTCCCCCTTCTCTCCTGTGGGATCTCTCTGCCACATTCCCATTCCTACCGTGGGATCTCTCATCCCCATCCCACATCCACCTGTGGGATCTCTCTGCCCCATCTCCCTGTCTCCTGTGGGATCTCTCTGCCCCGTCCTCCTTCCCCCCTGTGGGATCCCCCTCCCCCCCGTGGGATATCCCTCCCCCTTTCCCCTTTCCCATTTTGTGATCCCCGTCCCCTATCACCCCTGTGCAATCTCTCTCCACCGTCCCCCTTCCCCCTGTGGGATCTTGCTCCCCCGTCCCTCTTCCTCCCTGTGGGTTCTCCCTCCCGCCTCCCCCTTCCCCCCTGTGGGATCCCTCTCCACCGTCCCCCATCCACGTGTGGGATCTCTCTCCCCCTTCCCACCTGCGTACTCTCCGTCGCCCGTCCACCTTACCCCCTGTGGGATCACTCTCCCCCGTCCCCCTTCCTCCTCTGGGATCTCTCTGCCACATCCCCCTTCCTACCGTGGGATCTCTCTTCCTCGTCCCCCATCCTCCTGTGGGAACTCTCTGCCCCATCCCCCTTCCTCCTGTGGGATCACTCTGCCCCGTCCTCCTTACCCCCTGTGGGATCCCCCTCCCCCCAGTGGGATATCCCTCCCCCTTTCCCCTTTCCCATTTTGTGATCCCCGTCCCCTATCACCCCTGTGGAATCCATCTCTACTGTCCCCCTTCCCCCCTGTGGAATCCCTCTCCACCATCCCCATTCCCCGTGTGGGATCCTGCTCCCCAGTCCCTCTTCCTCCCTGTGGGTTCTCCCTCCCGCCTCAACCATCCCCCCTGTGGGATCCCTCTCCACCGTCCCCCATCCCCGTGTGGGATCTGACCCCCGAGTCCCCCTTTCACCTGTGGGATCTGACTCCCGTGTCCCCCTTCCTCCTGTGGGATCTCCATCCCCGTCCACATTCCCCCCTGTGGGATCCCCCTCCCACTTCCCAATTTTGGGATCCAAGTCCTCCTTCCCCCTTGTGGGATCTCCCTCCCGTGTCCCTCTTCAACCCTGTGGAATCCCTCTCCCCCGTCCCCCTTCCTCCTGTGGGATCTCCCTCCCCCGTCCCCCTTCCTCCTGTGGGATCTCTCTCCCCCGTCTCCCTTCCCCCTGTGGGATCTCCCTCCCCCGTCCCCCTTCCTCCTGTGGGATCTCCCTCCCCCGTCCCCCTTCCCCCTGTGGGATCTCCCCTCCCCCATCCCCCCTCCTGTGGGATCTCCCCTCCCCCGTCCACCTTCCCCCCCCCATGGGATATACTTCCCCCTTTCCCCTTTCCCATTTTGTGATCCCCTTCCCCAATCACCCCTGTGGAATCCATCTGTAGTGCCCCCTTCCCCCTGTGGGATCTTGCTCCCCCGTCCCACTTCCCCCCTCTGGGTTCTACCCCCCACCTCCCCATTCCCCCCTGAGGGATCTCCCTCCTGTGTCCCCCTGCACCCCTGTGGAATCCCTCTCCACCGGCCCCCTTCCCCCTGTGGGATCCTGCTCCGCAGTCCCCCTTCCTCCTGTGGGATCTCTCTGCCCCGTCCCCCTTCCTCTTGTGGCAACTTCCTCCCCCGTGCACGTTTTTCCTTTGGGATCCCTCTCCCCGTCCCCCTTCCACCCTGTGGGATCCCTCTCCCCCGTCCCCCTTCCTCCTGTCGGATCTACCTCCCCCGTCCCGCTTCCTGTTGTGGGATCTTCCTCCCGCGTCCCTCTTCACCCCTGTGGGATCCCTCTCCACTGTCCCCTTCTCCCTGTGGGATATTAACCCATCCATCTTCCCTCCTGTGGTATCTCCCTCCCATGTCCCCCTTCACCCTTGTGGGATCTCCCTCCCACGTCCCCCTTCTTCCTGTGGATCTTTCTGCCCCGTCAACCGTCCACCTCTTGGATCTCTCTGCCACGACCAGCTTCCCCCCTGTGGGATTTCTCTCCATCGTCCCCCTTCCTCCTGTGGAATCTCCCTCCCCCATCCCCCTTCCCCCCTGTGGGATCTCTCTCCCCCGTCCCCCTTCCCCCTGTGGGATCTCCCCTCCCCCATCCCCCCTCCTGTGGGATCTCCCCTCCCCCGTCCACCTTCCCCCCCCCCATGGGATATACTTCCCCCTTTCCCCTTTCCCATTTTGTGATCCCCTTCCCCAATCACCCCTGTGGAATCCATCTGTAGTGCCCCCTTCCCCCTGTGGGATCTTGCTCCCCCGTCCCACTTCCCCCCTCTGGGTTCTACCCCCCACCTCCCCATTCCCCCCTGAGGGATCTCCCTCCTGTGTCCCCCTGCACCCCTGTGGAATCCCTCTCCACCGGCCCCCTTCCCCCTGTGGGATCCTGCTCCGCAGTCCCCCTTCCTCCTGTGGGATCTCTCTGCCCCGTCCCCCTTCCTCTTGTGGCAACTTCCTCCCCCGTGCACGTTTTTCCTTTGGGATCCCTCTCCCCGTCCCCCTTCCACCCTGTGGGATCCCTCTCCCCCGTCCCCCTTCCTCCTGTCGGATCTACCTCCCCCGTCCCGCTTCCTGTTGTGGGATCTTCCTCCCGCGTCCCTCTTCACCCCTGTGGGATCCCTCTCCACTGTCCCCTTCTCCCTGTGGGATATTAACCCATCCATCTTCCCTCCTGTGGTATCTCCCTCCCATGTCCCCCTTCACCCTTGTGGGATCTCCCTCCCACGTCCCCCTTCTTCCTGTGGATCTTTCTGCCCCGTCAACCGTCCACCTCTTGGATCTCTCTGCCACGACCAGCTTCCCCCCTGTGGGATTTCTCTCCATCGTCCCCCTTCCTCCTGTGGAATCTCCCTCCCCCATCCCCCTTCCCCCCTGTGGGATCTCTCTCCCTCGTCCCCCTTCCTCCTGTGGTATCTCCATCCCCCGTCCCCCTTCCTCCTGTGGTATCTCCCTCCCCCTCCTGTGGGATCTCCCTCCCCCGTCCCCCTTCCTCCTGTGGGATCCCCTTCCCCCTGTGGGATCTCCCACCCCCATCCCCCTTCCTCCTGTGGGATCTCCCTCCCCCGTCCCCCTTCCTCCTGTGGTATCTCCCTCCCACATCCCCCTTCCTCCTGTGGGATCTCCCTCCCCCGTCCCCCTTCCTCCTGTGGGATCTCCCTCCCCCGTCCTACTTCCTCCTGTAGGATCACTCCCCCATCCCCCTTCCTCCTGTGGTATCTCCCTCCCCCGTCCCCCTTCCTGTGGGATCTCCCTCCCCCCTCCCCCTTCCTCCAGTGGGATTCCCACCCCCGTCCCCCTTCCTCCTGTGGGATCTCCCCTCCCCCGTCCCCCTTCCTCCTGTGGGATCCCCCTCCCCCGTCCCCCTTCCTGTGGGATCTCCCTCCACCGTCCCCCTTCCTCCTGTGGTATCTCCCTCCCCCGTCCCCCTTCCTCCTGTGGGATCTCCCTCCCCCGTCCCCCTTCCTCCTGTGGGATCTCTCTACCCCGTCCCCCTTCCTCCTGTGGGATCTCTCTACCCCGTCTCCCTTCCCCCTGTGGGATCTCCCTCCCCCGTCCCGCTTCCTCCTGTGGGATCTCCCTCCCCCGTCCCCCTTCCCCCTGTGGGATCTCCCCTCCCCCATCGCCCCTCCTGTGGGATCTCCCCTCCCCCGTCCCCCTTCCTCCTGTGGTATCTCCCTCCCCCGTCCCTCTTCCTCCTGTGGGATCTCCCTCCCCCGTCCCCCTTCCTCCTGTGGGATCTCCCTCCCCCGTCCCACTCCCTCCTGTGGGATCTCCCTCACCCGTCCCCCTTCCTCCTGTGGGATCTCCCCTCCCCCATCCCCCTTCCTCCTGTGGGATCTCACTCCCCCGTCACCCTTCCTCCAGTGGGATCCTCCTCCCCCTTCCCCATTCCTCCTGTGGTATCTCCCTCCCCCGTCCCCCTTCCTGTTGTGGGATCTCCCTCCCCCGTCCCCCTTCCTCCTGTGGTATCTCCCTCCCCCTTCCTCCTGTGGCATCTCCCTCCCCCGTCCCCCTTCCTCCTGTGGTATCTCCCTCCCCCGTCCCCCTACCTCCTGTGGTATCTCCCTCCCCGGTCCCCCTTCCTCCTGTGGGATCTCCCTCCCCCGTCCAACTTCCTCCTGTGGGATCTCCCTCCCCCGTCCCACTTCCTCCTGTGGGATCTCCCTCCCCCATTCCCCTTCCTCCTGTGGTATCTCCCTCCCCCGTCCCCCAAGCTCCTGTGGTATCTCCCTCCCCCATCCCCCTTCTGCCTGTGGGATCTCCCTCCCCCGTCCCCCTTCCTGTGGTATCTCCCTCCCCCGTCCCCCTTCCTCCTGTGGTATCTCCCTCACCCGTCCCCCTTCCTCCTGTGGGATCTCCCCTCCCCCATCCCCCTTCCTCCTGTGGTATCTCCCTCCCCCATCCCCCTTCTGCCTGTGGGATCTCCCTCCCCCATCCCCCTTCCTCCTGTGGTATCTCCATCCCCCGTCCCCCTTCCTCCTGTGGTATCTCCCTCCCCCGTCCCCCTTCCTCCTGTGGTATCTTCCTCACCCGTCCCCCTTCCTCCTGTGGGATCTCCCCTCCCCCGTCCCCCTTCCTCCTGTGGTATCTCCCTCACCCGTCCCCCTTCCTCCTGTGGGATCTCCCCTCCCCCATCCCCCTTCCTCCTGTGGTATCTCCCTCCCCCGTCCCCCTTCCTCCTGTGGGATCTCCCCTCCCCCGTCCCCCTTCCTCCTGTGGTATCTCCCTCCCCCGTCCCACTTCCTCCTGTGGGATCTCCCTCCCCCATTCCCCTTCCTCCTGTGGTATCTCCCTCCACCGTCCCCCACCCTCCTGTGGGATCTCCCTCCCCCGTCCCCCTTCCTCCTGTGGTATCTCCATCCCCCGTCCCCCTTCCTCCTGTGGTATCTCCCTCCCCCTTCCTCCTGTGGTATCTCCCTCCCCCGTCCCCCATCCTCCTGTGGTATCTCCCTCCCCCATCCCCCTTCTGCCTGTGGGATCTCCCTCCCCCGTCCCCATTCCTCCTGTGGTATCTCCCCCCCCCGTCCCCCTTCCTCCTGTGGTATCTCCCTCCCCCGTCCCCCTTCCTCCTGTGGTATCTCCCTCCCCCGTCCCCCATCCTCCTGTGGTATCTCCCTCCCCCATCCCCCTTCCTCCTGTGGTATCTCCCTCACCCGTCCCCCTTCCTCCTGTGGGATCTCCCCTCCCCCGTCCCCCTTCCTCCTGTGGTATCTCCATCCCCCGTCCCCCTTCCTCCTGTGGGATCTCCCTCCCCCATCCCCCTTCTGCCTGTGGGATCTCCCTCCCCCATCCCCCTTACTCCTGTGGTATCTCCCTCCCCCGTCCCCCTTCCTCCTGTGGTATCTCCCTCCCCCGTCCCCCTTCCTCCTGTGGGATCTCCCCTCCCCCATCCCCCTTCCTCCTGTGGGATCTCACTCCCCCGTCCCCCTTCCTCCTGTGGTATCTCCCTCCCCCGTCCCCCTTCCTCCTGTGGGATCTCCCTCCCCCATCCCCCTTCCTCCTGTGGGATATCCCCTCCCCCGTCCCCCTTCCTCCTGTGGTATCTCCCTCCCCCGTCCCACTTCCTCCTGTGGGATCTCCCTCCCCCATTCCCCTTCCTCCTGTGGTATCTCCCTCCACCGTCCCCCACCCTCCTGTGGGATCTCCCTCCCCCGTCCCCCTTCCTCCTGTGGTATCTCCATCCCCCGTCCCCCTTCCTCCTGTGGTATCTCCCTCCCCCTTCCTCCTGTGGTATCTCCCTCCCCCGTCCCCCATCCTCCTGTGGTATCTCCCTCCCCCATCCCCCTTCTGCCTGTGGGATCTCCCTCCCCCGTCCCCATTCCTCCTGTGGTATCTCCCCCCCCCGTCCCCCTTCCTCCTGTGGTATCTCCCTCCCCCGTCCCCCTTCCTCCTGTGGTATCTCCCTCCCCCGTCCCCCATCCTCCTGTGGTATCTCCCTCCCCCATCCCCCTTCCTCCTGTGGTATCTCCCTCACCCGTCCCCCTTCCTCCTGTGGGATCTCCCCTCCCCCGTCCCCCTTCCTCCTGTGGTATCTCCCTCCCCCGTCCCCCATCCTCCTGTGGTATCTCTCTCCCCCATCCCCCTTCCTCCTGTGGTATCTCCCTCACCCGTCCCCCTTCCTCCTGTGGGATCTCCCCTCCCCCGTCCCCCTTCCTCCTGTGGTATCTCCATCCCCCGTCCCCCTTCCTCCTGTGGGATCTCCCTCCCCCATCCCCCTTCTGCCTGTGGGATCTCCCTCCCCCATCCCCCTTACTCCTGTGGTATCTCCCTCCCCCGTCCCCCTTCCTCCTGTGGTATCTCCCTCCCCCGTCCCCCTTCCTCCTGTGGGATCTCCCCTCCCCCATCCCCCTTCCTCCTGTGGGATCTCACTCCCCCGTCCCCCTTCCTCCTGTGGTATCTCCCTCCCCCGTCCCCCTTCCTCCTGTGGGATCTCCCTCCCCCATCCCCCTTCCTCCTGTGGGATATCCCCTCCCCCGTCCCCCTTCCTCCTGTGGTATCTCCCTCCCCCGTCCCCCTTCCTGTTGTGGGATCTCCCTCCCCCGTCCCCCTTCCTCCTGTGGGATCTCCCTCCCCCATCTCCCTTCCTGTTGTGGGATCTCTCTGCCCCGTCCCCCTTCCTCCTGTGTGATCTCCCTCCCCCGTTCCCCTTCCTCCTGTGGGATCTCTCTCCCCCATCCCCCTTTCTCCTGTGGGATCTCCCCTCCCCCGTCCCCCTTCCTCCTGTGGTATCTCCCTCCCCCGTCCCCCTTCCTCGTGTGGGATCCCCCTCCCCCGTCCCCCTTCCTCGTGTGGGATCCCCCTCCCCCGTCCCCCTTCCTCCTGTGGGATCTTGCTACCCCGTCCCCCTTCCCCCCTGTGGGTTCTCCCTCCCGCCTATCCCTTCCCCCCTCTGGGATCCCTTCTCCACCGTCCCCCATCCCCCTGTGGGATCTGACCCCCGTGTCCCCCTTCCTCCTGTGGGATCTCCCTCCCCCGTCCCCCTTCCCCCCTGTGGGATCTCTCTCCCTCATCCCCCTTCCTCCTGTGGGATCTCCCTCCCCCGTCCCCCTTCCTCCTGTGGTATCTCCCTCCCCCGTCCCCCTACCTCCTGTGGTATCTCCCTCCCCGGTCCCCCTTCCTCCTGTGGGATCTCCCTCACCCGTCCCCCTTCCTCCTGTGGGATCTCCCTCCCCCGTCCCACTTCCTCCTGTGGGATCTCCCTCCCCCATTCCCCTTCCTCCTGTGGTATCTCCCTCCACCGTCCCCCACCCTCCTGTGGGATCTCCTTCCCCCGTCCCCCTTCCTCCTGTGGTATCTCCATCCCCCATCCCCCTTCCTCCTGTGGTATCTCCCTCCCCCTTCCTCCTGTGGTATCTCCCTCCCCCTTCCTCCTGTGGTATCTCCCTCCCCCATCCCCCTTCTGCCTGTGGGATCTCCCTCCCCCGTCCCCCTTCCTCCTGTGGTATCTCCCTCCCCCTTTCCCCTTCCTCCTGTGGTATCTCCCTCCACCGACCCCCACCCTCCTGTGGGATCTCCTTCCCCCGTCCCCTTCCTCCTGTGGTATCTCCATCCCCCATCCTCCTTCCTCCTGTGGTATCTCCCTCCCCCATCCTCCTGTGGTATCTCCCTCCCCCTTCCTCCTGTGGTATCTCCCTCCCCCATCCCCCTTCTGCCTGTGGGATCTCCCTCCCCCGTCCCCCTTCCTCCTGTGGTATCTCCCTCCCCCGTCCCCCTTCCTCCTGTGGTATCTCCCTCACCCGTCCCCCTTCCTCCTGTGGGATCTCCCCTCCCACATCCCCCTTCCTCCTGTGGTATCTCCCTCCCCCATCCCCCTTCTGCCTGTGGGATCTCCCTCCCCCATCCCCCTTCCTCCTGTGGTATCTCCCTCCCCCGTCCCCCTTCCTCCTGTGGTATCTCCCTCCCCCGACCCCTTCCTCCTGTGGTATCTTCCTCCCCCGTCCCCCTTCCTCCTGTGGTATCTCCCTCACCCGTCCCCCTTCCTCCTGTGGTATCTCCCTCCCCCGTCCCCCTTCCTCCTGTGGGATCTCTCTCCCTCGTCCCCCTTCCTCCTGTGGTATCTCCCTCCCCCGTCCCCCTTCCTCCTGTGGGATCTCCCTCCCCCATCCCCCTTCCTCCTGTGGGATCTCACTCCCCCGTCCCCCTTCCTCCTGTGGGATCTCCCTCCCCCGTCCCCCTTCCTCCTGTGGGATCTCCCTCCCCCATCCCCCTTCCTCCTGTGGTATCTCCCTCCCCTGTCCCCCTTCCTCCTGTGGTATCTCCCTCCCCCGTCCCCCTTCCTCCTGTGGGATCTCCCCTCCCCCGTCCCCCTTCCTCCTGTGGTATCTCCCTCCCCCGTCCCCCTTCCTGTTGTGGGATCTCCCTCCCCCGTCCCCCTTCCTCCTGTGGGATCTCCCTCCCCCGTCTCCCTTCCTGTTGTGGGATCTCTCTGCCCCGTCCCCCTTCCTCCTGTGTGATCTCCCTCCCCCGTTCCCCTTCCTCCTGTGGGATCTCTCTCCCCCGTCCCCCTTCCTCCTGTGGTATCTCCCTCCCCCGTCCCCCTTCCTCGTGTGGGATCCCCCTCCCCCGACCCCTTCCTCGTGTGGGATCACCCTCCCCCGTCCCCCTTCCTCCTGTGGGATCTTGCTACCCCGTCGCCCTTCCCCCCTGTGGGTTCTCCCTCCCGCCTATCCCTTCCCCCCTCTGGGATCCCTTCTCCACCGTCCCCCATCCCCCTGTGGGATCGGACCCCCGTGTCCCCCTTCCTCCTGTGGGATCTCCCTCCCCCGTCCCCCTTCCTCCAGTGGGATCCCCCTCCCCCGTCCCCCTTCGTCCTGTGGGATCCCCCTCCCCCGTCCCCCTTCGTCCTGTGGGATCTCCCTCCCCCGTCTCCCTTCCTGTTGTGGGATCTCTCTGCCCCGTCCCCCTTCCTCCTGTGTGATCTCCCACCCCCGTTCCCCTTCCTCCTGTGGGATCTCTCTCCCCCATCCCCCTTTCTCCTGTGTGATCTCCCCTCCCCCGTCCCCCTTCCTCCTGTGGTATCTCCCTCCCCCGTCCCCCTTCCTCGTGTGGGATCCCCCTCCCCCGTCCCCCTTCCTCGTGTGGGATCCCCCTCCCCCGTCCCCCTTCCTCCTGTGGGATCTTGCTAACCCGTCCCCCTTCCCCCGTGGGTTCTCCCTCCCGCCTATCCCTTCCCCCCTCTGGGATCCCTTCTCCACCGTCCCCCATCCCCCTGTGGGATCTGACCCCCGTGTCCCCCTTCCTCCTGTGGGATCTCCCTCCCCCGTCCCCCTTCCCCCCTGTGGGATCTCTCTCCCTCATCCCCCTTCCTCCTATGGGATCTCCCTCCCCCGTCCCCCTTCCTCCTGTGGTATCTCCCTCCCCCATCCCCCTACATCCTGTGGGATCTCCCTCCCCCGTCCCACTTCCTCCTGTGGGATCTCCCTCCCCCATTCCCCTTCCTCCTGTGGTATCTCCCTCCACCGTCCACCACCCTCCTGTGGTATCTCCCTCCACCGTCCCCCACCCTCCTGTGGGATCTCCCTCCCCCGTCCCACTTCCTCCTGTGGGATCTCCCTCCCCCATTCCCCTTCCTCCTGTGGGATCTCCCTCCCCCGTCCCCATTCCTCCTGTGGTATCTCCCTCACCGGTCCCCCTTCCTCCTGTGGGATCTCCCTCCACCGTCCCCCTTCCTCCTGTGGTATCTCCATCCCCCGTCCCCCTTCCTCCTGTGGTATCTCCCTCCCCCGTCCCCCATCCTCCTGTGGTATCTCCCTCCCCCATCCCCCTTCTGCCTGTGGGATCTCCCTCCCCCGTCCCCCTTCCTCCTGTGGTATCTCCCCCCACCGTCCCCCTTCCTCCTGTGGTATCTCCCTCCCCCGTCCCCCTTCCTCCTGTGGTATCTCCCTCCCCCGTCCCCCTTCCTCCTGTGGTATCTCCCTCCCCCGTCGCCCTTCCTCCTGTGGGATCTTGCTACCCCGTCCCCCTTCCCCCCTGTGGGTTCTCCCTCCCGCCTATCCCTTCCCCCCTCTGGGATCCCTTCTCCACCGTCCCCCATCCCCCTGTGGGATCGGACCCCCGTGTCCCCCTTCCTCCTGTGGGATCTCCCTCCCCCGTCCCCCTTCCTCCAGTGGGATCCCCCTCCCCCGTCCCCCTTCGTCCTGTGGGATCCCCCTCCCCCGTCCCCCTTCGTCCTGTGGGATCTCCCTCCCCCGTCTCCCTTCCTGTTGTGGGATCTCTCTGCCCCGTCCCCCTTCCTCCTGTGGTATCTCCCTCCACCGTCCACCACCCTCCTGTGGTATCTCCCTCCACCGTCCCCCACCCTCCTGTTGGATCTCCCTCCCCCGTCCCACTTCCTCCTGTGGGATCTCCCTCCCCCATTCCCCTTCCTCCTGTGGTATCTCCCTCCACCGTCCCCCACCCTCCTGTGGTATCTCCATCCCCCGTCCCCCTTCCTCCTGTGGTATCTCCCTCCCCCTTCCTCCTGTGGTATCTCCCTCCCCCTTCCTCCTGTGGTATCTCCCTCCCCCGTCCCCCATCCTCCTGTGGTATCTCCCTCCCCCATCCCCCTTCTGCCTGTGGGATCTCCCTCCCCCGTCCCCCTTCCTCCTGTGGTATCTCCCCCCCCCGTCCCCCTTCCTCCTGTGGTATCTCCCTCCCCCGTCCCCCTTCCTCCTGTGGTATCTCCCTCCCCCGTCCCCCTTCCTCCTGTGGTATCTCCCTCCCCCGTCCCCCTTCCTCCTGTGGTATCTCCCCCCCCCATCCCCCTTCCTCCTGTGGTATCTCCCTCCCCAGTCCCCCTTCCTCCTGTGGTATCTCCCTCACCCGTCCCCCTTCCTCCTGTGGGATCTCCCCTCCCCCGTCCCCCTTCCTCCTGTGGTATCTCCATCCCCCGTCCCCCTTCCTCCTGTGGTATCTCCCCTCCCCCGTCCCCCTTCCTCCTGTGGTATCTCCATCCCCCGTCCCCCTTCCTCCTGTGGTATCTCCCCTCCCCCGTCCCCCTTCCTCCTGTGGGATCTCCCTCCCCCATCCCCCTTCTGCCTGTGGGATCTCCCTCCCCCATCCCCCTTCCTCCTGTGGTATCTCCCTCCCCCGTCCCCCTTCCTCCTGTGGTATCTCCCTCCCCCGTCCCCCTTCCTCCTGTGGTATCTTCCTCACCCGTCCCCCTTCCTCCTGTGGGATCTCCCCTCCCCCGTCCCCCTTACTCCTGTGGTATCTCCCTCCCCCGTCCCCCTTCCTCCTGTGGTATCTCCCTCCCCCGTCCCCCCTTCCTCCTGTGGTATCTCCCTCCCCCGTCCCCCTTCCTCCTGTGGGATCTCCCCTCCCCCATCCCCCTTCCTCCTGTGGGATCTCACTCCCCCGTCCCCCTTCCTCCTGTGGTATCTCCCTCCCCCGTCCCCCTTCCTCCTGTGGTATCTCCCTCCCCCGTCCCCCTTCCTGTTGTGGGATCTCCCTCCCCCGTCCCCCTTCCTCCTGTGTGATCTCCCTCCCCCGTTCCCCTTCCTCCTGTGGGATCTCTCTCCCCCATCCCCCTTTCTCCTGTGGGATCTCCCCTCCCCCGTCCCCCTTCCTCCTGTGGGATCTCCCTCCCCCGTCCCCCTTCCTCCTGTGGTATCTCCCTCCCCCGTCCCCCTTCCTCGTGTGGGATCCCCCTCCCCCGTCCCCCTTCCTCGTGTGGGATCCCCCTCCCCCGTCCCCCTTCCTCCTGTGGGATCTTGCTACCCCGTCCCCCTTCCCCCCTGTGGGTTCTCCCTCCTGCCTATCCCTTCCCCCCTCTGGGATCCCTTCTCCACCGTCCCCCATCCCCCTGTGGGATCTGACCCCCGTGTCCCCCTTCCTCCTGTGGGATCTCCCTCCCCCGTCCCCCTTCCCCCTTGTGGGATCTCTCTCCCTCATCCCCCTTCCTCCTGTGGGATCTCCCTCCCCCGTCACCCTTCCTCCTGTGGTATCTCCCTCCCCCGTCCCCCTACCTCCTGTGGTATCTCCCTCCCCGGTCCCCCTTCCTCCTGTGGGATCTCCCTCACCCGTCCCCCTTCCTCCTGAGGGATCTCCCTCCCCCGTCCCACTTCCTCCTGTGGGATCTCCCTCCCCCATTCCCCTACCTCCTGTGGTATCTCCCTCCACCGTCCCCCACCCTCCTGTGGGATCTCCTTCCCCCGTCCCCCTTCCTCCTGTGGTATCTCCATCGCCCATCCCCCTTCCTCCTGTGGTATCTCCCTCCCCCTTCCTCCTGTGGTATCTCCCTCCCCCTTCCTCCTGTGGTATCTCCCTCCCCCATCCCCCTTCTGCCTGTGGGATCTCCCTCCCCCGTCCCCCTTCCTCCTGTGGTATCTCCCTCCCCCGTCCCCCTTCCTCCTGTGGTATCTCCCTCACCCGTCCCCCTTCCTCCTGTGGGATCTCCCCTCCCACATCCCCCTCCTGTGGTATCTCCCTCCCCCATCCCCCTTCTGCCTGTGGGATCTCCTCCCCCGTCCCCCTTCCTCCTGTGGGATCTCCCTCCCCCGTCCCCCTTCCTCCTGTGGTATCTCCCTCCCCCGTCCCCCTTCCTCCTGTGGGATCTCCCCTCCCGCATCCCCCTTCCTCCTGTGGGATCTCACTCCCCCGTCCCCCTTCCTCCTGTGGTATCTCCCTCCCCCGTCCCCTTTCTCCTGTGGGATCTCCCTCCCCCATCCCCCTTCCTCCTGTGGTATCTCCCTCCCATGTCCCCCTTCCTCCTGTGGTATCTCCCTCCCGCCTATCCCTTCCCCCCTCTGGGATCCCTTCTCCACGGTCCCCCATCCCCCTGTGGGATCTGACCCCCGTGTCCCCCTTCCTCCTGTGGGATCTCCCTCCCCCGTCCCCCTTCCCCCTTGTGGGATCTCTCTCCCTCATCCCCCTTCCTCCTGTGGGATCTCCCCTCCCCCGTCACCCTTCCTCCTGTGGTATCTCCCTCCCCCGTCCCCCTACCTCCTGTGGTATCTCCCTCCCCCGGTCCCCCTTCCTCCTGTGGGATCTCCCTCACCCGGCCCCCTTCCCTCCTGTGGGATCTCCCTCCCCCGTCCCCCTTCCACCTGTGGTATCTCCCTCCCCCGTCCCCCTTCCTCCTGTGGGATCTCCCCTCCCCCGTCCCCCTTCCTCCTGTGGTATCTCCCTCCCCCGTCCCCCTTCCTGTTGTGGGATCTCCCTCCCCCGTCCCCCTTCCTCCTGTGGGATCTCCCTCCGCCGTCTCCCTTCCTGTTGTGGGATCTCCCTCCCCCGTTCCCCTTCCTCCTGTGGGATCTCTCTCCCCCGTCCCCCTTCCTCCTGTTGTATCTCCCTCCCCCGTCCCCCTTCCTCGTGTGGGATCCCCCTCCCCCGACCCCTTCCTCGTGTGGGATCACCCTCCCCCGTCCCCCTTCCTCCTGTGGGATCTTGCTACCCCGTCCCCCTTCCCCCCTGTGGGTTCTCCCTCCCGCCTATCCCTTCCCCCCTCTGGGATCCCTTCTCCACCGTCCCCCATCCCCCTGTGGCATCGGACCCCCGTGTCCCCCTTCCTCCTGTGGGAACTCCCTCCCCCGTCCCCCTTCCTCCAGTGGGATCCCCCTCCCCCGTCCCCCTTCGTCCTGTGGGATCCCCCTTCCCCGTCCCCCTTGCACCTGTGGTATCTCCCTCCCCTGTCCCCCTTCCTCCTGTGGTATCTCCCTCACCCGTCCCCCTTCCTCCTGTGGGATCTCCCCTCCCACATCCCCCTTCCTCCTGTGGTATCTCCCTCCCCCATCCCCCTTCTGCCTGTGGGATCTCCCTCCCCCGTCCCCCTTCCTCCTGTGGGATCTCCCTCGCCCATCCCCCTTCGTCCTGTGGTATCTCCCTCCCCCATCCCCCTTCCTCCTGTGGTATCTCCCTCCCCCGTCCCCCTTCCTCCTGTGGGATCTCCCTCCCCCGTCCCCCCTTCCTCCTGTGGTATCTCCCTCCCCCGTCCCCCCTTCCTCCTGTGGTATCTTCCTCCCCCGTCCCCCTTCCTCCTGTGGTATCTCCCTCACCCGTCCCCCTTCCTCCTGTGGTATCTCCCTCCCCCGTCCCCCTTCCTCCTGTGGGATCTCTCTCCCTCGTCCCCCTTCCTCCTGTGGTATCTCCCTCCCCCGTCCCCCTTCCTCCTGTGGGATCTCCCTCCCCCGTCCCCCTTCCTCCTGTGGTATCTCCCTCCCCCGTCCCCCTTCCTCCTGTGGTTTCTCCCTCCCCCGTCCCCCTTCCTCCTGTGGGTTCTCCCTCCCGCCTATCCCTTCCCCCCTCTGGGATCCCTTCTCCACCGTCCCCCATCCCCCTGTGGGATCGGACCCCCGTGTCCCCCTTCCTCCTGTGGGATCTCCCTCCCCCGTCCCCCTTCCTCCAGTGGGATCCCCTCCCCCGTCCCCCTTCGTCCTGTGGGATCCCCCTTCCCCGTCCCCCTTGCCCCTGTGGTATCTCCCTCCCCCGTCCCCCTTCCTCCTGTGGTATCTCCCTCCCCCATCCCGCTTCCTCCTCTGGGATCTCCCCTCCCCCCGTCCCCCTTCCTCCTGTGGTATCTCCCCTCCCCCGTCCCCCTTTCTCCTGTGGGATCTTCCTCCCGCCTATCCCTTCCCCCCTCTGGGATCCCTTCTCCACCGTCCCCCATCCCCCTGTGGGATCTGACCCCCGTGTCCCCCTTCCTCCTGTGGGATCTCCCTCCCCCGTCCCCCTTCCCCACTGTGGGATCTCTCTCCCTCATCCCCCTTCCTCCTGTGGGATCTCCCTCCCCCGTCACCCTTCCTCCTGTGGTATCTCCCTCCCCCGTCCCCCTACCTCCTGTGGTATCTCCCTCCCCGGTCCCCCTTCCTCCTGTGGGATCTCCCTCACCCGTCCCCCTTCCTCCTGAGGGATCTCCCTCCCCCCGTCCCACTTCCTCCTGTGGGATCTCCCTCCCCCATTCCCCTACCTCCTGTGGTATCTCCCTCCCATGTCCCCCTTCCTCCTGTGGTATCTCCCTCCCGCCTATCCCTTCCCCCCTCTGGGATCCCTTCTCCACGGTCCCCCATCCCCCTGTGGGATCTGACCCCCGTGTCCCCCTTCCTCCTGTGGGATCTCCCTCCCCCGTCCCCCTTCCCCCTTGTGGGATCTCTCTCCCCTCATCCCCCTTCCTCCTGTGGGATCTCCCTCCCCGTCACCCTTCCTCCTGTGGTATCTCCCTCCCCCGTCCCCTACCTCCTGTGGTATCTCCCTCCCCGGTCCCCCTTCCTCCTGTGGGATCTCCCTCACCCGTCCCCCTTCCTCCTGTGGGATCTCCCTCCCCCGTCCCCCTTCCACCTGTGGTATCTCCCTCCCCCGTCCCCCTTCCTCCTGTGGGATCTCCCCTCCCCCGTCCCCCTTCCTCCTGTGGTATCTCCCTCCCCCGTCCCCCTTCCTGTTGTGGGATCTCCCTCCCCCGTCCCCCTTCCTCCTGTGGGATCTCCCTCCGCCGTCTCCCTTCCTGTTGTGGGATCTCCCTCCCCCGTTCCCCTTCCTCCTGTGGATCTCTCTCCCCCGTCCCCCTTCCTCCTGTTGTATCTCCCTCCCCCGTCCCCCCTTCCTCGTGTGGGATCCCCCTCCCCCGACCCCTTCCTCGTGTGGGATCACCCTCCCCCGTCCCCCTTCCTCCTGTGGGATCTTGCTACCCCGTCCCCCTTCCCCCCTGTGGGTTCTCCCTCCCGCCTATCCCTTCCCCCCTCTGGGATCCCTTCTCCACCGTCCCCCATCCCCCTGTGGCATCGGACCCCCGTGTCCCCCTTCCTCCTGTGGGAACTCCCTCCCCCGTCCCCCTTCCTCCAGTGGGATCCCCCTCCCCCGTCCCCCTTCGTCCTGTGGGATCCCCCTTCCCCGTCCCCCTTGCACCTGTGGTATCTCCTCCCCTGTCCCCCTTCCTCCTGTGGTATCTCCCTCACCCGTCCCCCTTCCTCCTGTGGGATCTCCCCTCCCACATCCCCCCTTCCTCACTGTGGTATCTCCCTCCCCCATCCCCCTTCTGCCTGTGGGATCTCCCTCCCCCGTCCCCCTTCCTCCTGTGGTATCTCCCCTCACCCGTCCCCCTTCCTCCTGTGGTATCTCCCTCCCCCGTCCCCCTTCCTCCTGTGGGATCTCTCTCCCTCGTCCCCCTTCCTCCTGTGGTATCTCCCTCCCCCGTCCCCCTTCCTCCTGTGGGATCTCCCTCCCCCGTCCCCCTTCCTCCTGTGGTATCTCCCTCCCCCGTCCCCCTTCCTCCTGTGGTTTCTCCCTCCCCCGTCCCCCTTCCTCCTGTGGGTTCTCCCTCCCGCCTATCCCTTCCCCCCTCTGGGATCCCTTCTCCACCGTCCCCCATCCCCTGTGGGATCGGACCCCCGTGTCCCCCTTCCTCCTGTGGGATCTCCCTCCCCCGTCCCCCTTCCTCCAGTGGGATCCCCCTCCCCCGTCCCCCTTCGTCCTGTGGGATCCCCCTTCCCCGTCCCCCTTGCCCCTGTGGTATCTCCCTCCCCCGTCCCCCTTCCTCCTGTGGTATCTCCCTCCCCCATCCGCTTCCTCCTCTGGGATCTCCCCTCCCCCGTCCCCCTTCCTCCTGTGGTATCTCCCCTCCCCCGTCCCCCTTTCTCCTGTGGGATCTTCCTCCCGCCTATCCCTTCCCCCCTCTGGGATCCCTTCTCCACCGTCCCCCATCCCCCTGTGGGATCTGACCCCCGTGTCCCCCTTCCTCCTGTGGATCTCCCTCCCCCGTCCCCCTTCCCCACTGTGGGATCTCTCTCCCTCATCCCCCTTCCTCCTGTGGGATCTCCCTCCCCCGTCACCCTTCCTCCTGTGGTATCTCCCTCCCCCGTCCCCCTACCTCCTGTGGTATCTCCCTCCCCGGTCCCCCTTCCTCCTGTGGGATCTCCCTCACCCGTCCCCCTTCCTCCTGAGGATCTCCCTCCCCCGTCCCACTTCCTCCTGTGGGATCTCCCTCCCCCATTCCCCTACCTCCTGTGGTATCTCCCTCCCATGTCCCCCTTCCTCCTGTGGTATCTCCCTCCCGCCTATCCCTTCCCCCCTCTGGGATCCCTTCTCCACGGTCCCCCATCCCCCTGTGGGATCTGACCCCCGTGTCCCCCTTCCTCCTGTGGGATCTCCCTCCCCCGTCCCCCTTCCCCCTTGTGGGATCTCTCTCCCTCATCCCCCTTCCTCCTGTGGATCTCCCTCCCCCGTCACCCTTCCTCCTGTGGTATCTCCCTCCCCCGTCCCCCTACCTCCTGTGGTATCTCCCTCCCCGGTCCCCCTTCCTCCTGTGGGATCTCCCTCACCCGTCCCCCTTCCTCCTGTGGGATCTCCCCTCCCCCGTCCCCTTCCACCTGTGGTATCTCCCTCCCCCGTCCCCCTTCCTCCTGTGGGATCTCCCCTCCCCCGTCCCCCTTCCTCCTGTGGTATCTCCCTCCCCCGTCCCCCTTCCTGTTGTGGGATCTCCCTCCCCCGTCCCCCTTCCTCCTGTGGGATCTCCCTCCGCCGTCTCCCTTCCTGTTGTGGGATCTCCCTCCCCCGTTCCCCTTCCTCCTGTGGGATCTCTCTCCCCCGTCCCCCTTCCTCCTGTTGTATCTCCCTCCCCCGTCCCCCTTCCTCGTGTGGGATCCCCTCCCCCGACCCCTTCCTCGTGTGGGATCACCCTCCCCCGTCCCCCTTCCTCCTGTGGGATCTTGCTACCCCGTCCCCCTTCCCCCCTGTGGGTTCTCCCTCCCGCCTATCCCTTCCCCCCTCTGGGATCCCTTCTCCACCGTCCCCATCCCCCTGTGGCATCGGACCCCCGTGTCCCCCTTCCTCCTGTGGGAACTCCCTCCCCCGTCCCCCTTCCTCCAGTGGGATCCCCCTCCCCCGTCCCCCTTCCTCCTGTGGGACCTCCCTCCGCCATCCCCCTTCCTCCTGTGGTATCTCCCCTCCCCCGTCCCCCTTCCTCCTGTGGTATCTCCCTCCCCCGTCCCCTTCCTCCTGTGGGATCTCCCTCCCCGTCGCACTTCCTCCTGTGGGATCTCCCTCCCCCGTCCCCCTTCCTCCTGTGGGATCTCCCCTCCCCCTTCCCTCTTCCTCCTGTGGTATCTCCCCTCCCCCCGTCCCCCTTCCTCCTGTGGGATCCCCCTCCCCCATCCCCCTTCCTCCTGTGGTATCTCCCCTCCCCCGTCCCCCTTCCTCCTGTGGTATCTCCCTCCCCCGTCCCCTTCCTCCTGTGGGATCTCCTCCCCCGTCGCACTTCCTCCTGTGGGATCTCCCTCCCCCGTCCCCCTTCCTCCTGTGGGATCTCCCCTCCCCCTTCCCTCTTCCTCCTGTGGTATCTCCCCTCCCCCCCGTCCCCCTTCCTCCTGTGGGATCCCCCTCCCCCATCCCCCTTCCTCCTGTGGATCTCCCCTCCCCCGTCCCCTTTCCTCCAGTGGGATCTCCCTCCCCCATCCCCCTCCTCCTGTGGTATCTCCCCTCCCCCCGTCCCCCTTCCTCCTGTGGGATCCCCCTCCCCCATCCCCCTTACTCCTGTGGGATCTCCCCTCCCCCCGTCCCCTTTCCTCCTGTGGGATCTCCTCCCCCGTCCCCCTTCCTCCTGTGGGATCTCACTCCCCCGTCCCCCTTCCTCCTGTGGTATCTCCCTCCCCCGTCCCCTTCCTCCTGTGTGATCTCCCTCCCCCGTCCCCCTTCCTCCTGTGGTATCTCCCTCCCCCGTCCCCCTTCCTCCTGTGGGATCTCCCTCCCCCGTCCCCCTTCATCCTGTGGGGATCTCTCTGCCCCGTCCCCCTTCCTGTTGTGTGATCTCCCTCCCCCGTCCCCCTTCCTCCTGTGGGATCTCCCTCCCCCGTCCCCCTTTCTCCTGTGGGATCTCTCTGCCCCGTCCCCCTTCCTCCTGTGGGATCTCCCTCCTCCGTCCCCCTTCCTCGTGTGGGATCTCCCTCCCCGTCCCTCTTCCTCGTGTGGGATCCCCCTCCCCCGTCCCCCTTCCTCCTGTGGGATCTTGCTACCCCGCCCCCTTCCCCCCTGTGGGTTCTCCCTCCCGCCTATCCCTTCCCCCCTCTGGGATCCCTTCTCCACCATCCCCCATCCCCCTGTGGGATCTGACCCCCGTGAACCCCTTCCTCCTGTGGGATCTCACTCCCCCGTCCCCCTTCCCCCCTGTGGGATCTCTCTCCCTCATCCCCCTTGCTCCTGTGGGATCTCTCTCCCGCTTCCCACCTGCGTACTCTCCGTCCCCCGTCCACCTTACCCCCTGTGGGATCACTCTCCCCATCCCCCCTTCCCCCTGTGGGATCCTTCTCCCCCATCCCCTTTCCCCCTCTGGGATCTCCCTCCCCCGTCCCCCTTCCTC